>NC_056729.1:1379821405-1380121405 GCF_019279795.1 Protopterus annectens
GCTTTTTTATGTTTTGTTTACATATGCCGAGGTTGCTTCTCAGCATATCAGCATATGCATAGCAGGGTGTTGACTTTTCCATTACATAGACAGTATGGTTTACCTTTCTGATGTTGACGTTTGCATTTGTTGACCAACTGAAGGTAAACCATAGATACACACAAATGGACACCCCCACACCCAAACAGGTCTATGTCATTTCACTGAATCCCAGATGGTCAAACCCATTTGATTGAAAACTCATTTGACACAAAAGTGTGGAAGCATAAAGTATGTGATGGGGTCATTTCTTACCATATGAGATATTTGGGAAGTGAGTCTGAGTATGTGAGAATTGCTATTATCAGCCGATACTGAAATGTGTCCAATGGGATCAGTACTCTACCCTGGTTAACAAATTCAAAATAAATAAATAAAATGTTGCAAACCCAAGATCTGTAGATGTTTGTGTTTCAGCACTGATTCATAGTGTGCAGTGTTTTTTTTTCCCTCTTCTTCCTGGTTGTGTGGCCATGGAGTTAGCATGTATAAGTTAGGGGGATGTAGGGGCTGCATGAGGACTTGCACCTGTAAAAACATTTTTTTCATGTATTTCTTGTGGAAGTTTTATATCAAATGAGTCTGACCATTCATGATTCAAAGAAATGACATAGACCCATATACACATATACAAAAAGAGAGAAAGATGGTAAAACAATATTACTATTTATAGCATTATGAGATAAACAGTGCAATAATCAAAACAGGCCTATTACTTACAAATGAAAGAAATAAACAGCAAAATAATCAAGTAAATACAAAGAAAACCACAGTTCCAAAGCATATAAAGCTTCCACAGAGCAATGCACAGTAATATGTTATTTTAACCTGTTCTGCAAGAGAGCTTGAAAAATAAATGAACACTACTGGTAAAGCATCCTATAATATGAATAAAGGAAAATACATGCACAGTTTTACAAAAACTAAAATTTGCTGACATTCATGCATCAAAAATAAAAAAGTCAGACAAACATATAAAAAAAAATCTTAAAACAAACCTGACTGTCCCCCCTATACTTAAACATATGCCAATTTGTTTTACAAACATTGTAACAACTGTTTACTCAAGTATTTCCCACGTATCTACACTGACATGTAAAATGTAATGCAGAACGAACCACAGTAAAAGCAATGGCCGGCTTAATTTATTGCTCCACATGTAAGCCTATAGTTTAATCCACGTGAAGATTCATTCAAATATTTAACATAGACCAGGGTGAAAGGGCCATTGTTCTTGGTGTAATATGTTAGAGGAGTAGATTTGCAAATTTGATCTGGTGAAGTATAGCACAGGCACTCATTCACAGCTGCTTAAATGAGCTTAAATGTGCATGTTAGTAGCTGGCTTGCTTATTTTGTAATTGTAGCAAGGAGGTAGGTGATGATTTTTGGACTGCAGAACATTCTCACCCCTTGGGAGTTCTCAACTTTATGATGAGGAGGTGCTACTGGGACTGCTCAGAATGTCAGCTGAGGTAACTAAGGTTATGCAGAATCCGACCTAAGCGATGAACGCATTCCTGCCTTAGAAAACATACTTATTGCAACAATGGCTTTGTGATCTCATCTTACCAGTGAGGACATCACACTTGGGGGGGGGGGGGGGGGGGTTGCAATGCTCTTCCATATTTGTGAGTACCAGATCTAGGATATTTGTTCCCTAGTGGGAGTACAGACTAGCTATTCTAAAGCATCTGAATTTACAAAGTCAAGAAACCTTTGGGCCCGCATGTTAGTGGTCATGTATGAATTCAAATTAATGGAGGGTAGTTAAAATCAACCATGAGTATGTTATTGGGCTGGACGGTGAGTGATTCTAGTAACTTCAGGTAGGATTGCATGGGTTTCCTGGTTCATGGTTGAGGACATGTAGTCAGCAAGAATATGGTAATGTATTTTTCCCATGGTTAGCTGGACATGGAGCAGCTCAAGCATGTCATATTGTATGACCAGCCTTGAGGTGGGCTTATACTTTATGTAGACAGATACACCTCCGCCTTTAGCTCTTTCAGGTTCAGTGGGTGGATGAAATGTATAAAAGGCATTACGGCCATGCACTGCCAGAGTGCTTTCCCCGTCTCTGAACCATGATTCATTAACTGCAGAGATGTCAGCATTCTCTAGGGTGAGGAAAGCTTCCACAGAGTGCAATTTCTTGTTGAGACTCCAAGCATTAAGTAGTAACACCTTTAGCTTGTCTTGAGTAGCTTTTGCTATGTTGGAATATTTGTCTGCTTGGCAATGCCTAAAAAAGGAACTACAGGGGGTGGATAATGTTTTGGCCAATATCCGAAAGCCTAGAGTTTACATGTGAAGACCATTCCTGGCAAATCTTTATGGCCTGTCAACCATGTCCCTCCCATGATGATAAGTATCTCTCCACTTTGGAATGACACCATTAGCTAAGCCAACTGTTAAAGTCAATAATTTTCTGCTAGCATTGTGGCATCATCCTTACCAACTGTAGAAAGCTGCTCAATGTTAAGCTTATACCTGCCTGTGATACATATTCTGAGAGCTACATCATACCTCTCTTCATGTAGTCCAAGGAGATGCACCTCAGGTCATTCATGCCCACATGGACTATGACTGAGTCATACTGGTACTTAGGGGTGAGTGACCAGACTACTTGTGTGATCTGGCAGATCCTGGTCTCTGACAGACAACTAACTGTAACTTTCTCCTTATCCAGCCTGGTAAGAAGGACATCACTATATCTCACAATGGAGTCTCCTATGACCAGAGTATTGGGTCGTGAAATGTTTCTCCTTATGGGCTTGGTAGTTGAGACAGAATGAGTTGTGACTTTATGTGTTGTGATGGGAACTGTCTTGTTTGTGTACTGTGGAGTTGATGAAGACTGCACCTGAAAGGCCCTTGAGGTTTGAGTAAGTTACATGTGAGCACTTCCGCATATGCTAGTCTGTGTGTGTGTTCCTTTGTTGGTGCAGTGAGTGATGTGTGTGATTCGCTGACAACCTGTTTGTTGCTTTTTGTTTCAGTTTAGCCTCCGGTGTCAATGTGTAACTACATCTCTCACATACTGTATTTGTCTGTTCGAAAATTAAGTGGCTGTCAATGTGCATAACACTATTGCTATATTGCCTTGGAATGCCCATGTCCACCAAGCTGGATACAGAAATAGCAGGAAAGTCCCCATCCATGTTTACAGATCCTAATGTGTACTAGCAAAGGATAGGAGTGGAGGGTTTTGTAAATGGACAAGGAAGAGATGCTTACTTGGTGTAATATACATCTAACCAACGATGCTGCCCAGTGCCAAAACCAGAAGCTGTCTTTGCAGTGATAGTCCTGGGTGCTATAATAAGGTAAGGTATTAACTAACTAACTAAATGATTAAATGCTGCTCACCATGCAAACTAGCTGCCATTTGAGTAACCCAGGACTGAGGTAAAATTATGAGTTGTTTTTTATAAGGAAATTTCAACTTCTAGTTATTGCATACATACAACATAAAACTAACTGCCGCTGGGTAAAAAGCAGCTTCATGCAAACACAAGGCTTATATACAATCAGAAAAAAGCAAGTCGTAGACTACATATGCCCTAGGGCCAATCAGGTAAGCACACAATGAGTTTTCCACCAGCAATTCCCAGCTCAGACAGATGACAACAGTCCTCTCCTGCCACAAGAGTGCAGACTTTGACCCTCTTAATATAAAATGACTGGTTTGTAGCCCAAGTGTTAAGGAACCACAAACCAGTGCCTAAGACTAAGCAACACTAGATACAATGTATTTCAGTGAAGAACAGCAGCCCTTACAGCAGTTTGAAAATGCAACTTTAAACTTTAAAGTACAAAAACATAAAACAATAAATAGCACAGTAAATGTTCACAGTATAATGAAAATAAACAATGCAAGTGCAAACTGATACTTAATTTTATTTGTCTTGCCAAAGATGGCTTCAGATGTTGGCAAAATCTCTCAAAGTCTCTGGTGTTGTCACCAAGCAATAACCAGATCTGGATAAATGACCCAATACTTGCACAAACACAAGGCTTATATACGATCTGAAAAAAACAAGTTTTACACTAACTATGCTTTAAGGTCAATCAAGTAAGTACACAAGCTTTTCATCAGCAGTTCCCAATTCAGATAGGTGAAGTCATCCCTCTCCTGCCACAAGAGTGCAGACGTTGACCCTCTTAATGTAAAATGACTGGTTTGGAGCTCGAGCGCTAAGGAACCACAACCAGATGCCTAATACTAGCTAAGAATCCCAGTTTGGATAGGTGAAGTCATCCCTCTCCTGCCACAAGAGTGCAGACTTTGTCCCTAAATGTAAAATAACTGGTTTGGAGCTTTAGTGTTAAGGAACCACAAACAGATGCCTAATACTAGCTAAGAAACACTAGAAACAATGTATTTCAGTACAGAACAGCAGTTTGAAAATGCAACTTTAAACTGTAAAGAAGCTGAAAAAACTAAACAGCACACTAAACCTTTGTATAATGAATTACAAAATGATACTTAATTTCATTTGTCTATGATACGTATTCATTTGTCATTTATCACTACTAACATTTCCTTGATACTGTTGTGCTTCCATGCATACTTTGGCTCCTAAGTGGCCTGCACTCACACTCTCACTGACACAGCTCCCCAAGCGAAGTCAGACAAATCTGTCTGGACAGATTCAGCTGAAACAGGAGGGAAAGAGGGGAAGTCTTGGATTGAAACTCAAATGTGCTCTCCATCACTATAACTCTTGTCTGATGAAGGCCAGCAATGGTAACTGAATTCATCAAGACAGGGGATAAGAAGCTATCCAGCTCAATACCAAATACTGGCTGCATGGTCAGCTCAGTAAAAAGATGGATAAATCCCATTATTCTCTCTATCTAAAGACTACTTCTGCAGGGATAAAATCTGAACATTGCACTGAGAAAATAACTGTATTTTCAGTAACGGTTCAAAGTCCAAAATAACAAATAAAGGCTAGTTTCAGCACAAAAAAAACAACAGCCGAAAACAGTATTGGATAAGCAATAAATCATAAATTAATGAAAAATACCTGTCAGAAATGTTTAACATAGAAAATGACATCAAACACAATCGTAAGTGTATTTACACAGGGGTTAGTATTCTAAAGACTACACTGAAGAAAACACAGTTCCAAGCATAAAATACATGCACAAAAGTCCCTTAATTAAAAAAAAAAAATACAAGGCTAGTGTCAATCAAAATAAATAGATACAGCCTAAAACCGTATTAGACAAAAAAATAAATAATAAGCTGATGAAAAATTCCTGTCACAAATGCCCTGGACCTTAACTGCTTGTGAAAAGTACAGTTGTGTACACTTAACATAAATATAGATGTTCGAGTTTATTCACTGTTGCAGTTATCAGATTTGGGCTATCCCTGCCAGGGTAGCCCTTGGCCGGCCCGAATACCAGAGACTTAGTATTCCTGCATCGGTTGCTGACACTTCAGGTCGTTAGTGGTATAAAGTAAGGCAGCCAACGCCATTACATAAGTTTTTCTTGCCCTAACCTGTCAGGAGACCCCAAAATAGGAGGCCAGGTTCTGGTGGAAGAACCCCACAAGTGGAAAATAAATACCAATATGTCCCTTGTAAGCAAAGGAGAACAACAAGGAAGAATGGTAACAAAAGGAGAAAGAGAAAAAAGGGGGATGGAGGGAGGAAACCAGGACTGCAACAGTGAATACACTCGAACATCTACATATATGGTAAGTGTACACAACTGTACTATGTTCTTCGTGTTTCACTGTTGCACTCATCACACTTGGGTAGATTCTCAAAGCTGAGGAAATGGGTGGAGGTAATCAAGGAAGTTAGGGGCCAACTAGGATGCCCTGCAAGACTGCAGAGGCAACCCTGGTGGGGACTGCTCTGAGGAAAGCTGCAGAGGTGGAGGCTGCTCTAGTGGAATGCGTCCTGAACCCCTTCGGGGGAGGCTTAGCATGCTGTTTGTAGCAGAAATGGATGCAGTGTGCTATCCATTTGGAAATGGTTTGCTTGGAGATGGCTTTGCCTTCTGCCCCTGTAGCAAAGCTAACCAGCAATTGATCAGACTTTCTGAAGGATTTAGTCCTGTCCAGACAGTATCTGAGCTGTCTGTGCACATCTAGAGAGTAAAGAATCACTTCCCCCTTGTTCATAGGTTCATAGATTAGTACTAAGCTAACTGCCCTTGCGAGCCATTTTAAGCCTAGCCAATTATCCCTTGTGAGACTCAAACCCTGCACCTTGCGTTTGTAAGGCAAACACCTTAACCATTAAGCCACCCTCCCAACCCCTAATCTGGGGATTAGGAAAGAAGGTGGGCAAATGAATGGATTGGTTGAGAGCCACACTAGACAGCACCTTGGCCATGAAGGAGGGGTTAGTTCTGAGGGATACCCAGTCTGCAAGGAAGATGATGAAGGGTTCCACAGCCATGATTGCTTGCATCTCAGAAACTCTTCTGGCTGAAGTGATGGCCAGAAGGAAGGCTGTCTTCCCAGGAGAGAAATTTTAGCTCTGCAGAAGAAGCTGGTTCGAAAGGAGGCAGGGTGAGCCTTTCCAAGACAAAGTTAAGGTCCCAAGCTGATGTGGGTGCCCTTCTGGGGGGTCTCAAGCTGCTCGCCCCTCTGAGGAACTGTTTGATCAAAGGGTGTGAGAAAAGGGGCTGCTCAGTGGGAAAATGAGCAGAAAAAGCAGAGGCATGATTTTTTATAGAGGAGAAAGAGACCACTGTGTAGTAGGTCAGCTAAATAATCCAGGATGAGAGGGATGGAGGGCTGTGCCATATTGGCTCCCTTAGCCTGGATCCAGGCGCACAAAGTACAGTTGTGTACCTACCATAAATGTAGATGTTCGAGTGTATTCACTATTGTAGTCAAGAAACCAAAAAATGTAGTCCAGAGCAGAAAGAAGGTAAATGAAAATCCAGTAGGTGAAATTCAACGAACAAATTTATTGGATAAAAACCACACAGTAACAAATCCCTCAAGCGCTTTCGCTCAGTGCAATACTGAGCTTTATCAAGATGAACACCATGTAACAACTGCTCCTATTTAAATACTAAAAATCATGTGAGCAATTAAGTTAAAAAACTAATTGATAATATATCACCTGCAAGTGCTTGGTATTAAAAGGGCTACATGTAAAACCAGTTAAATAGCCTTGTCATAATATTTCTCATATACATAAAGGCTAGAAACAAACTTCTTGCTAAACATTGTTCAACAACAATGGCTTTGGGAAGGGTGCGGAAGGAGAATTTGTATCCCTGAGACACAATGTTCAGAACCTACTGGTCCTTGGTAATGGTGGCCCAGGTGCTTGAGTGAAAGGAGAATTTTCCTTCTAGGGGTAAGTGAAGGTGAGCAGACGGGAGGTCGGGAAGAGGTGAGTCATTGTGAGTTCTTACCATAAGGGGATGGCTTAGAACTCCCTGGTTTTGAAGTGGAGGTAGTCCACTGCTTAGATCTCTGCATTCCCTGAGGCTGCTGTCTGGGGGGGGGGGTCTGTTTCCACAGGGCCTAGGCTGGGCCTGTTTACTCGGAGCAGGAAAGGACCAGTGCTTGGAGAGAAAATGCCTGCTGAACCTAGGGGAGCTAGACCTGTAAGAAATCTTTAACTGTTTGCATAGATTTTGCTTTTTCTTCCATCTTTTTTAAGACTTCTTCTGCCTTAGTGCCAAATAAGTTATCTTTGTGCAAGGGTGCATCCAACAATTTAGATTTGACATGGTCTGGCAGGGGTTGTACCTCAAGCCATGCATGTCTTCTAATGACAGATCCAGTGACTGTTGCCCTGCAAGAAGCTTCTAGGGCATCAAAACCACAGTGCAAAGTGTGTTTAGTTACTTGCAGGGGCGGCTCATGCTATAGGACTGCAGCCCTCCCACCTACAAACAAAAAGAAAAACAAACCGTGAAACATAAAATTAAAGAAAAAAGAAAACAATTTTTTTTTTTCACGAGTTCCAGAACTAACTCTGTGCATGCGCAGACGCACTCAGACTGCCCCGCAGATGCCCAGGAATCTGTGCGAAGTCAGACTGCCTGAGTCAGCAGTCTGGATGCAGGGAAGGCATTTCTGCCCCGCAGATGCCCAGGAATCTGTGCGGTGATGACTGCACAGAACAGAGGAGCTCCGGACGTCTTCATCAGCAGACAGGACCAATCAGGAGAGAGGTGAGATAAGTTTTAAGCTCTTGCAGGGGATTTTGTTCATCGTGGACTTGGATTTCGAGCAGGTTTCATGGAGGGTGGACTTGTTACTGCTGCTTCATGGATTCAGGGTTTTCATCGCGGACTTGGATGTCGAATGGACTACTTCGTGGACTTGGAAGTGTACTGCTGCTGCTGCTTGGATCTGACGCATTTAAACAGAGTGTGTGTGTGTGTGTGTGTGTGTGTGTGTGTCTAGACTGCCCTAGTTGCTATATACTGGTGGCTAGAGCAAACTCATGGTGGTGTGGTAGGGAATACCTCAGGCTTGGACCCTGTACCTTGTATGCAGGTGTTAAGGGCCTGAATTCCCTACCCACCACCATTTGTAAACAAATTGCAGATTTTTGCCTCATATTTGATCTGTTCTATTCCTCATAATATCTGTGGTTTCTAAATGTTTAAATGCTTGATATTTGATGGTGCAGTGGTAGCATTGTTGCCTCACAGCTGCAGGTTCTCAGGTTTGATTCTTGGCTGGGGTGCCTTCTGTGTGGGGTCTGCATCTTCTCCCTGTGTTTGTGTGGGTTTTCTTTTGTGTCCTCCCATGTTAAAAAGACATGTCTGCATTATTTCTTCCTGGACATCTGCTGAAAATTGTTTTTTTGTTCCAAGTCAGACTGTCCTGGTTAACAAATGTTAAATAAAATTGACAGGCATTTGAATTTCAGACTTCAGGTTTCTGAATGTTTAATTCCTTACATATTTGATGGTGCAATGGGAGCATTGTTACCTCACAGCTATAGGTTTTCTGGTTTGAGTCTTGGCTGGGGTGCCTTCTGTGTGGAGTCTGCATCTCCTCCCTGTGTTTGTGTAGATTTGCTCTGGTGTCCTGCCATTTACAAAGATGTGCCTGCTGTATTTCTCTCTGGGTATCTGCTGAAAATTGTTTTGTTCCGTCAGAAGTAAAATTGACAGGCATTTGAATTTCAGACTTCATATTCTTCAGAAAATACATAGTAACACAACCTTTTTATTCTAGCAATTTTCTAAGTTTATGAGATGAATATTTGAAATTTGTCCCTATTTTTGGGAGTGTACTCCCCCATTATTGGCTTCGTCCATGTTTTTTGTGCTAAGGTTGACAGCTATGGCAAGAACTGAATATGTTTGAGGGCTGTATTCCCTCATTACTGGGTTTGTCCAGGTGTTTTGTGCTAAGAGGTTGACCGCTATGGTGAGAACTGAATTCACTAAATGATAGCCATTTAGGTTTCGGTCTTCCTCCTCCTTCACAAAGCAGCTGATTTGGCATAGTGGTATGTTGCTCTGACTGTTTTGTACAGGGACCTTGGCAGTAAAATGTATGGTGGTAACACAGCATTTTTCTTTCGCAAAGCAGCTGATTTGGCGTAGTGGTATATTGCTCTGACTGTTTTGCACAGGGACCTTGGCAGTAAAATGTATGGTGGTAACACAGCATTTTATTCTAGCAACTTTCCAAGATAATACAAGCAATGTTTAATGTGCCCCCCCCCCTCCAATAAATGTTGGCTTTTTCCAGATTTCTTGTGCTTTGAAGTTGAGATGCAGTTGAGTATTGAGTAGATTTTACAAGGAGTTGAAAGCTGCAGGGGAAGAGAAGTTTAGTGCTGCTTATGCTAAGTCTGCTTGCATTGTTCATAGCACAACAGGTTGTGTACTTGCTTTTGATGTAGAAAGCTGTGGGTTCTACTCCCACAAGAGGTGGATGCTGCTGTACTGAGAATGTCTTCCTTGGCGAAGATACTAGCTATGAGCCTGTTATCAGTTTGCCATCCATTTCCTAATGCAATATTACTAGCTTATCATTTTTTTATGTAATATAGGCAATTTATTCCTCAGGGGCAAAATACACTATTTTTCGATGAAACCATGAAATATAAAGGTGTTTGCTAGCAGCAACCTCTTCATTAGTTACAGATTTCTTTAATGTGGAATTATTTAGATGACTTTTACTTCTTCAGAGATTGTGCATATTTACTGATAATGGTGGACTGTAGAATTATGCATATTTACTGATAATGGTGGACTGTAGAAGTTTGAGTAGACTTTTATGATGGAAATGTTCTGAACTGGGCAGTTTTGTCATTATGGGTGCATGCATTTTGTTTAATTGTTTACTGGAAAAATTTTCTGAATTGGGCAGTTTTATCATTACTGGTGCATGCGTTTTGTTTAATTGTTTAATAAATTTAAAACGCCCTCTAACAACTGTACTGTACCGTACAAGGAATATAATTTAGTACAATCATGAAGGTGTATCAAAGAGCACATGTATGTTTCATATGCAAGGGGCCTATGATTTGAAAACAGCCCAAAATGTATCTGCCACAGGCTAAATGTATTTTCTTTGAATGTGGGTTTCAATGCTGTTTCAATGAATGTGAGTTTCAAGGGCAGAGAGGTTTTAATGCTAAGTCTGTTTTCATTGTGCGACTACATTGCTTTGCTTAGCAGATGTCTTAGTGTTCGTGCTGTAAAATGCAAAATAAAACTTTCAAATGAAGTCCAAATCATCATAGAAGTAAAGCAGTATGCACATTAGTGTTAATTAGTGAAATAGCCAAGTAATGGATCGCTGGAATGGCTGCAGGGGGGAGGCTCCATTCGACCATGTTATGAGGGGGAAGGGCAGCACACTCAGACAACCCCAGCTGAACTATACCTCCCAACTGTCCAGATTTTCAAAGAATGAATAGACTTTTGCTTCTTGTTTTTGGTTTGTTCCTCATAAAATTTGTGGTTTTCTGGCAAATCATTTAGGAATTAAGTCACTAAATAATAACACACTGAGTTTCAGACTTCATAACCTTCAGAAAAATGCATGCTAAAGTAAGACCTGCTATTCTATCAACTGTCTCAGTTTATACAAGAGCAATTTTTAGTACTGTTTGTATGTTCCCCCAATATATTTGGCCTTGTCCAGATTTATTGTATTAACAGGTTGAGAGATACATGCAGATAAATTGCTTTATTGAATTAGGCACAGCCAAACCTCTCAACTGTCTCTGATTTTGGCTCAAAATGTTGCTCTTCCCCCTAATAATCCCTCTGTAAAATAGCAATTTTGGAAGAAAACATGGAGGGTTTACAATTATTTCAGAAATGCATGTAGATTATTTTATTTTGTCAGCTGCTCAAGTTAGCAGTACTAATATTAAAGTGTCTCTTCTTTAACAGGTTCCCCAGCTGTATTGTGTGGCTATTTTATATTTTTGCATCACATTGTTTTTTTTTTTTTTTTGGCAAATTAGTGACAAATCATTAAAGACTGAAGTTAGAAAATAATGGCAGACATTTGAGTTTCAGATTTCATACCCTTCAGAAAATTCATACTAATGCAAGACCTATTCTATTATCTTTCTAAGTTTATAAGAGCAGTATTTAAAATATTTTTGGGCCTTTGTCCCACTTCTATGTACGGCCTTGTCCAGATTTCTTGCTCTGAATTTGAGAGGTATGACAAATGTGTCAGAGCCATCACAGTCAGCTAGAGACATTTCAAATTGTGACATACTTGTTGCACCCCACTCCCCCGTGTAGTGACTCTGGATGTGTCCAAGCAAGGCAAGGAGTAGTTATGCAGTGTAAATGTGCAGAGTATCCACCCATCCAAGGTAGACACAAGTACTACAGTGGCTTTTCATCTGTCCTTGATTTTGCAGAATGGTCTGGTTTGTCATGTTTGTACTATTGATTTATGCTTATTACTCAAAGTGCCTGTTGCTCTGTGTTTAAGTAGCAATGCTTTAATGACCATCAGGTAAGCTTGTCTGAGATTGTAAAATGCAAGTAAGCTTTAATAAGCATACTGTTAAAGAATTGCCAACATTGAAAGCCTTTCTGTTGTTGCCATGCAGAGAATACTTAACTAGATAATGTATAAGCCTTGGGTATTGAAATGCATATGACAGTATTTGTAATAAAGGACAGGATTACATTATTTTAAAAAGCTCATTACACTTGTTGGAGACTTCCAGTCCAATCATGTGTGGTACATAACCTGTACAGTAATCCTTAAAGCAACGTATCTTGAGCTTGTTTCTTGTTTGCTTTTCATTTTTTTCTTTGATCATGTTTTCCCCATGAAACAAGTAGATAATTGTCAGGCAGCAGGTCTTTTTTGGATAAGAAACATTTTTACAAGTGGGGGCATCACAGAGATTTCTACTTTCAGCGTGTTACTTGGTACTTTAATAAAGCTGAATATAAATTATAATTAGAACTGCAGTGCAAGGAGAAGTGGTTTGAGTTGAGTGGTGCTTGTTTTTCTTATACTTGATTCTGACTGGCATTCCAGTAATGTATTTAAAAAGTAAATTATTTTTTCATGCCTCACAACCTTTTTGTTTCCATCTAGATATTAAGTAAGCTGTCATGCAGCCAATGCACTGAAATATTTTTATTCTTCTACATTTCATTTTGTCTTGCTTGGACTCTCATAATGACGGTATGGCACCCAGGGCAGCGTATTTAATTAAAGTTAGTTTTTGTGGTTTTGAGCATGGCTCCTCCCCTTTCTAGTTGGCCACACCCCTTCCCATTGACCCCCCCCACCCATTCAGCTGTCTCCTGCAGCCCCCCTTTGATTTGAAGTCACCAGCCGCCACTGGTTACTTGACTTGCAGAATGCATTAAGTCTTGTAAATCTCTAGATTCTGCCCAAGCAGGAAAGGAGGACATTTTTCGTTTAAGCAGGAAAGGAAGACATTTTTTGTTTAAGGAGTTCCAAGGTATGTTGCTGATATTTAAGCATATGGAACTGACAGTTTATTGCCCTGACAGCAAGAGTAGCTAAGGTGTATACTTTTTTACCCCATCTGTCCAATGCTCGGGAATCCCTGTCTGAGGGGGTGGGATTCTTAGCAGAGGTTGCTTTAAGCCCTTTTGGCCCTTGAGAAATGACCTCAGGGTCAGCTGTTGGATTTTTAAAAAATATATTTGTGTGAGTCAGGGACTCTGTAGTACCTGTCTGGTTTTCTGGGAGCAGGTGGTAGGGCATCAGGAGTCAAACTGGATTCAAGGAAAACATCATCCACCACATCCAGGAATGGGGGGATGACCAAGGGTCTGTGCTGCAGAAGATCTAGGAATTCCCTGAGTCTCTTTTTAGACTGAGGGTAGTCCCGACTCTCCCAGTGGAAATGCTCCCTTAAAGTATGCAGGGTTTCCCCAAAGGAAAAATCCTCTGGGGGAGAGGCTGAAGGAATGGATTCCTCTGCATCACAATCCTCATAAGTGGAAAGGGGCTGCATGTCTTCATTGTCAGATGCATCAGATTCATCTGTCTCTTGTTTAGACAAAACTACTGGGAACAGATCTCTTTCTTTTTGAGAGGGTAGCTTGGCTTCCCCTGATCAGCATGATAAGGTCTTCTGCCATTTTAAGCATTTGAGACTGAGGCAAGGTAGCAGGCACCTGAGAATGGGTAGTCAGGTTCTTGGGTGTGGTTCAAACCCTGGGCCTAAAAAACTCGGTTGTTTTCGAAAGAACGGTAGTCGTGAAAGAAGACTCCGGTTTGTGTCAAGAATCGGTGGTGCGAAGGACTTCCTCGGAAGCCGGTGCCTGCTCAGCAGCTCTGGACCCATCCAAGGTAGAGATGACCACAGGATCCTTAGATGAAGAAGAGTTTTGCGGCATACGGGACTCCAAAAGGGTCTCAGTAGTGGCCTGAGAATCAAGTGAAGCAGGTATCAGGGGCTGCGAAAGTGCCTCACTGAGTACCAGAGTACTGATGACTAACTTAACGGTAGTGTCGTCAGAAGGTTTGGATGTGTGCGGTCTGTCTCTGTCTTTATCTTTACGTTTTTTCAGAAGATCTGCTGTCAGATGGCTTATCGAAGCCATATCGGAATTCAAGGACTGTAAACGAAAATATCTGGCTACAATAAGTGCCCAACAACAGATAGTTCTGGCGCTAAAAAAAGCACAGAAGCGACAACGAGCGACGTTGTGGTCTGGGCCTAGACAAGAGATGCAGTAAGAGTGGAAGTCTCGGTGTGGTGTTTGCTTTCCACAGGCGAGACAATTGTTAACTTTTTCTGACATCAGTTAGTGCAAGAAAAAAGATCCCCAATGGGGTACTTAACTTTACAAGACTTCAACTTCAATTTGGAAACGAAACTCAGGTAGCGGCCAACCGGCACTCGTGCGAACTGCTTCTACTTTGGGCTCCACGGCAAGAAAGACTGATGTAATGGCGTCAAATGCCTTACTTTATACCACTGACGACCTGACATCAGTCCTAAAGCGACAGCAACCGACACAGAAATACTAAGTCTCTGGTATTTGGGCCGGCCGAGGGCCACCCTGGCAGGGATAATCCAAATCTGATGACTGCAACAGTGAAACAAGAAGGACATCTGCCCACATGCAAGGTCCCAGGCTCCTATGGTGACTGAATGACAGAAAGAATGGTGAGTGGATTCCTGGATTTACCAAGACTTGACTGACCCACCAACTGACATCCTTCTTCACAAGACTGAGACTGGTACTGGAAAGGACAGAGGATGTAGATCCCAGGACGAAAGGAATTTGAGATACATCTTGGGTCCACCTCTCACATCTATTGTCTTCTTTTTTTTTTGGCTAAAGGAAGAGGTCTGCTGCAGGGGAATAGGATGACAGCTAATCATGCCAAATCTATCATTGCTTTATTTTCAAGAAATATTCTGAGGGAGTTAACACTACCCCTAACTATTTTAGGTGTAAAGGACAGACACATCTGACATGACCTGACACTGTGCTCCTTACCCAGGCAAAATATGCAACCAGAATGAGGGTCTTTAAAAGAAATTTGTCTTCCATAAGAGCATTTGTCCTTTCTGATGGACATAAAGAGATCGTATTTGAAAAAAATGTTCTAAATAAGAAGTAATGTTCCCAACAGGGTACTTAGCTGTCTGATGTCTAGGTAGCTGAAGCTGACCACTTATACTATGAGATGCTAAGCTGAAGAAAGTCTGTAGTAGAGTGTTAGCAGCAAGAACGTTTTGACATTTGGCATGCTTGTACATCGCCTTTATACTAGGCATATACTCTCATGCTAAGGGTGGTCATATGGTGCATAAGAAAGAAGCCTGAAGTTCTTTAGACTGGCTGGACATATGGTATAATTGGCAGGATATGCTACATAACATAATGAGTATTGCAATGGTGATCTGTCCGAGAAACCTGGAGATATGTTTATACTCCAGCATGTTTATTGCACATCCATCCCTGGAAAATACAAGTGCATGGGGGAAACATAGGACATAACAAAAAAATCCACCTCAGCAGCAATATGCTGATGCCCAGGGGAGCCTCAGTATCCTCAATGGTTCTATACCTGGGCCAGTGTAAGTCTGGGAAAGACTTGTTAGGTTTGGTAAACCCAGTGAATGAGATTTTCACAGGAATAACTGATGGCCAGCTGTGGTGGGGAGGGGGATGTCAAAATATTTAAAAAAATAGTTTTTAAATGAAGAGGCATATCATGTGTATATGACAAATCTACATACTGGGAATCAGTTGAGACATACATTACTAAAGGTATAGTCATACCAGCAGAAATAGCCATTTCTAACAAAGTTGTAGAAGGTGATGGCGAGACAAAATAAAAAATGTGTTCGGTCTGGGAACAGAACACACCAAGGCAGATAAATTTCTTTATTTTATTTTTATTTTACATTTGTTGACCAGGCTAGTCTAACTGGATATATGTCCATTTTCAGTAGAGGCCCGGGGAGTTAAGCTCCGAGGAAACAAACAAAATCAGATATACAAAAATTAATGTATACAATGAACATTGCAGGTACAGTACAGAGAATAATCAAAGAAGTCATTCATTCATAACATAGTGAAAAAATATACAGATAAAATTAGTACAATACAAAATGTAGTTGCAATACATCATAAAGAAAAAGATAGCAGCTGAATTATACAATATATTGGTATACAAGTAATCATAAAGAAAAGGGAGGAGCTGAAATTATACAAAATATTAGTAAAAGTAGTCTCCTTAATGAGATTCTGAAGATGTAAGTGATAGTATAGAAGGACAAGGTAAGTTGTTATTAAGAAAAGGAACTTGATTACTGAGAAGAGGAGGGTAGGTTGAACCAAGTAAGAAGAGCTAGTAGATCAGTCAGGTTTAGTACAGGGGCACAACCAGTGTGTTCTGAGGAAAAGTTTTAATTTGGTTTTAAAGAGTGATAGAGAGGGAAGAGAGGAAAGTTCGTTAGGAAGAAGGTTCCAGGATTTTCCAACAGTATTAGAGAAAAGAGTCCCCAGCCCTGTTGTTTGATTTACAAATATTTGCAAGAAGTTTATGTGATGATAGTAAGGTCTTTAGATTGTTGTAGGGGGTAATGAGGGTAGATAGTATAGGGGTATTGGTAGGTTGGTAAAGGGTTTTATGGGCAATGGTCAGTTGGTGGAATTTAAGCTGATTTTGTAATTCAAGCTATCCTAGCTACTTTAGATTAAAACAGTGGTGGATTCTGAAAGGGTTACCTGTAGCAAATCTGGCTATGTTATTGTAGGCGTTTTCCATTTTATTAAGGTTGTTTTTAGAGAGATTAGTATATATGGGTGAGGCATAGAGGAGAGTAGAAATTAGATGGGTGTCAGCAATAGTTATTCTAGCTGCAGGAGAGAGGAAGGGTTTGATCCTGTAGAGAGCCTAGTTTTCTATTAACAGATTTTAGAGTATTGTTAATATGGGTGTCGAAGTTAAGGTTGTTATCTATGGTGATATCTAGAAGTTTGGTAGTTGGATCTGGGGATATGAGAGTACCATTATTGGATGTTACTGTGAAGTCTATTGGGGGGGGACTTACAAGTAGGAGTAAAAAGGAGGAGTTTAGTTTTTTGGGGTTCAGAAGGAGACAGCGCTGTGTAGACCATTGTTCAACTGTGTTAAACACATTTTGGGTAAGGGAGTGAAGTTCAGATATAGACGTGGCTGGGCATATAAGTGTGGAATCATCTGCATACTGTACGCATGTAGCTTGGGGGATTGCTAGGTGAAGGTCGTTGATAAATACTGAAAACAGGAGAGGTCGTAATATGGAACCTTGAGGAACACCAATGTTAACGGGCAGATGGGTAGATAGAATGTTATGCCAAAGTACAGCCTGTTGTCTGTTATCTAAGTAGGACTGGAACCATTTTATAGCTAGTGCATCTATTGACAGGGATTTGAGGATATTTATAAGTATCTGGTGATTTACCATATCGAATGCCTTAGACAGATCTATAAACAGTGCAGAGGAAAGCATATTGAGGTTACGTTTTTTGTTAATACAGTCAGTAAAGGAAAGGAGGGCAGTAGTAGTGCTGTGGGAAGGTCTGAAACCATGTTGAGAGTTTGAAAGTAAGTTATTTTGGATTAGGTGGTCTAGCAATTGTATGTGGATGCATTTTTCCATGATCTTTGCTAAGGGAGAAAGTACGGCTATGGGACGGTAATTGGAGAGTTCAGTAGAGTTCCCACCCTTGGGAAGGGGGATAATATGGGATACTTTCCAGATTTTAGGCATGTGTCCTTCACTGATGGTTCTATTGATGAGAATGGAAATGGGAGAGGCGATGGATTTGGCTGCCTTTTGTAGATATTCAGCGGGTAGTTTTCAGGCTCTTCTCACAAGGAAACCTGCAGCTCAGGCTCCTTCACTGACAATGCAATCCTGTGACTGCTTGATTTTAAACTTAGGCACTAACATCAGTTGAAGTCTCTCAGGTGCTGAAAAGACCAACTTCATCTCCTTGATATTCGGGGTAGTCGGGATGTGCCAACCTCAGAAACTAAAGACAAAGTCGTCCCAGAATCTTTAGGAAATAAAACTCATTTTTCCCTTGACATTATCTGCTCTTAAATCGATTTTTATTTTTTTCTGTTTCCACAAGCAGCACTAAATATTTCTTGTGGGATTTTTTTTTTCCCTGTGACTTTTTTTGGTTGGAGAAAAAAGTTAAAGCTTTTTGACTGATATCCTGCATGAGCTTTCCACAGACTGTTGTGAATGTTGTGATCTGATCCCAACAATACATGCTTTGGAAGAGGGTCTTTTCTGCCACACTTATGTTTTTCTATGCAGCTGCTCAGTGTAAAGTAAATAAAAGATGAGAAACAACCGCAGTAAAGAAATAACAATGAGACACTAAAACTGTAAAAAAGGCAAATTTGCAGTCATTTTTTCCTGACAAGTTGACAAACATGATACAGTCAAAATGGTGAGAACTAAACACAATGTTCATCAAAGTGGGATATATATATAAGGGAGATATAAGCATACATAGGTCAGTATGTCTAGTGCAAGAACTGTGTTGGTACCTACAAGGAAGGGGAAAGTTGTGGCTTTTACAATTTTTGTATGGAAGTTGTCACTAGTCCAGGAGTATATAACATGAATGTTTTAATTTTCATTACAGTGACACTCCCCAAAAATAATCAAGGGCATCCAAATCAGATGGCGGTATAAAAAATGGAGAGTGCCTACAAATGGATCTTCATACCACTTGGTCAAAAGACTCAATATTAAATAGGTAATCCTGTTGAATAAAAATCCAAATCCTCAGATGAATAAGGACTATCACAGAGAATTAGAAAACAATTCTCCTACAGGAACTCTTTGACCAGCTAGAGGTGGTCCTCGATTGTGTACTTCATCAGGGATTAAATGCAAGTTCGGCCATAGCTCCTGAAACAGAACACTGTAAACACCAGCTGCACAGAGACCAAGGAAGCACTAAGTATTGCTCTGTCTTAAAGGCAAAGTAGTCTACCTGAACTTAACTGGAAGGCTCCTCAGCAGCTCCTGGTCAACCAAAAGCCTCCAGAACCCAGCCAGAAACTGGTGGGACCTAGACGACAAGGGTCTTTGCCAAGTATCAAAAGGAAATTAAAAGTCATCTCACAAGTCAAGGCAGCTCTGATCAGTCCGAGGGAGGGTTGTCACCCAAGGACAACAGCAATCCAAATGTCTCCTTACACATCTAAAGAGCCTGAGGGCAAGGAACTAAATCCATGAACTATATCATGAAATATGGAAGACAAAAAACAAGAACCCACATCCCCAAAGTAGCATGAAGAGCCAAGACCACTCCCTCTGATCACACACCTAATTTAGAAAAGAAAAGAAAACAGTCATGTTACTGGGACACTGACTGGACTTGCCTCAGAAGCATCCAGCCTAGCAACTCAACCTTGGCCTTGTTTCATGTAAAGCTCCTCTCAGCTGAGGGGACTGGAGGAGCAGATGTAGGAGGCTAGCCCACAGGTCTCATTCAGTGGAATGGGAACTGTTGAGTCAAACCCAGCCAAAAGATCAAGGTTTCAAGGAAGGAAAGCAGTGCTTCCTGCAGGTGGAGGGGACAGCATGTGCCTCTGTGCCCCAAGAGGAAGCTATTTAACAAACCATTTTCCATATCCAATAGAGAAAAAAATTAGCAAAACAGACTCTGGAACAAGAAAGGCTTGGAGTAGAGTCCACTAAGTCCAAAGACATCAGAGATATTAAAAGGAGCAAAGGAGCTCAAGAAAAAACCCATATCAGAGTTACACACAAAAGGGTGGGGGTTACTGAAGGAAAAAAACATACCCTGTGCTCAGCATTAATCCTGCAGAACCTGGACTTTAGTCTAGTGTCAGTCACCTGGGATCCAAACATAAAAAAGTCTAGCTTCACCCCCTCCAACAACTTTAGCCACTTTGAAGTGCATATTAATGATGATGATGATGATGATGGTGATGATGATGATACCCATTTGTTAATTAGACAGGCCCACTGGAGATACAGTTCCTTTTCAGGGGTGACACAGGAGTAATATCTGGTTAAGCAACTTGCTCAAGGTTGCACAGTAGGCAAACAAGGGTTGAGGTGAATAAAACCCTGTACCACAAATACTACAGCTCACAACCTTAAGCCTCTGAGCAGACTTCCAAAAAACTCTCTGTGCAAACAGCCAAACACCAAAAGGGAGTGGGTGCATGGCAGCCACAATGGCTGACTAGGCTTTTCAAAACACAGACTGCCCAGTGGTTAAGCTGATAGCCCAAGCAATGCTGATTCCCTGCAGAGAAGGGACAACCAATACAGAGATCAAATATTGCTAGCATAAAGCAGACAGCCTCTGAGCAGTAGCATGAAGAGACTCAGCCAACAAAGCCATTCCATTAGACTGCAAATGGAGTAATCAAGGGGAATCCCTACTGGAAGCCCCCATTCCCAGAATTTAAGGCAGGGTGACCCAACCTCAGAAAAACTATATGGGGAGGCAGAGAAGAATCTTCACCATTAGACTTTGGCCTCATTAGCCAACACCTAGATAGGGTCTGAAAAATGACAAACCTCAGAAAACCCTTCTCACCAAACTGGGCTAGCACAGCGTAGAGAATACATTCAAGAATTAGGTTTTAATTTTGACTGTTACCAATGCCCCCTTAGAAAGAGATATAAGATGTATGTGTCATATGATAAAGAAAAATTAATGCTCTACTGTATTAAAGGAGTCAGAACTGTTGTATATTATTTTAGTACTTCTGATACAATGCCCCCTAGCATCAGTTGTGTAGGGGCTCCATGATGCACAGTGATGGAAGACTGTCTACAATCCAGGTAACTGGGTTTCGATTAATGGCCTCATCACTGGGAAATCCAGACAGGGAGAGATGAGGAGTAAAGCAACTTGGTCTACTCACCTCTCCCATGGGAGGAGAGGGTTGCAGGTGTTCAGGGTTCACATAGGAAAGTGCAATTTCTCTAGTGAATACCCAGAATCCACTTTATCAGGGGAGGGGTGGTGGCTGCTTGTTTGCAACCTCCCTTGCAGACATGAGGGACGACCAATGCAGTAAGCCTATTACACATCCCTCTTCCAGTACAAGTGGAGACTGTCTCACTCGGGAATGATGGAACAAACTGGTTGACTACCCAAGAGTGGGTTGATGATAAAGAGAGTGAGCAAAAAAAAGCTTTGTGGTATGAGACCATGTTGTTTCAGTACTGTGTTAAGGAACTACCACACATGTTCTGAGAGGAGGAATTCACACCTTCCAATGTATAAAAGAATATATGAAAAAGCAAAGAACAGTGACAACTGAAATGGGAAACAGAGCTCTCCACACTGAGAAACAGCGCAATGAGGCAAAATGAAATCAGCTAGAAGCTTGTAAGAATTCAAGGGAGTGATAATCCAGATTTCTAAATGACAGAACCTGAGGATACTCTCATCTGACACATCTGGAAGGTGAAGTGTGTAACCGAAGAGGCTAGAAGGAGTACTCTGACCCGAGGAAGGAAGTTGCTGTTGTAAACCTGGACAGGTTAGAAAAATATTTTATACAGCTGGTTAATGGAGCTGCTGTCCCAAAGCAGGAAAGACTGTTGGGATGGTTACTTTGCAAGTCCTCTGTATTTTGAGGAATTACATTTTGAAAGTAGTTGCTAAATACTGAAGCCTGGTAACTTGAACTGACAGTGAATGTAAAATTGTGTGTTTTTAGTTTACTCCTTTCCCAAGTTTAGAGATGGAAAACCTTTTATTTCATTGATCTTTCTGCATAATCCAAATATTGAATGGAAGAATTAGTTTCAGACAGTCTTACTAATAATAACAACCTACTTATGTCACACACTGTATGAAAAGAAAGCTGTGTGTTATGTCA
The DNA here is from genome assembly GCF_019279795.1 of Protopterus annectens. NCBI lineage: Eukaryota > Metazoa > Chordata > Ceratodontiformes > Protopteridae > Protopterus > Protopterus annectens. The sequence continues at coordinate 1,379,843,280 of NC_056729.1, forward strand.
CGACTACTTGCTTTAACTGTTACAATGAATTGCATTTTATGAATTTAGAGGTCACTGCATTTCTGCATACTGTAATCATCAGTCTTTAGACAATGCAGGGCTGAAATTATTTTAAAAATGTGCTTTCATGTCTGCTTTAGATAACATTTGATTGCTCAGCCTTCTGGTAAGCCCTTTACTGACACTTAAAAAAATACGGATTTGCAGCCTGAAGCTGTCTCTGCTTAGCCTTGCTACAGTTCTAAAAAAGAAAAAACAGAAGCATGTTGACCCTTTGTGTTCATTTATGTCATATGTATTCACTCTAATTCCTCTGTTACAATGTACTTAATTGACTTGTGTAAAAAAAAGAAAAAAATCAATCTTATGATTTGTATCATTGTATGTGTACTATAGAAATAAAGCCACGAAGTGCATCTCATATAGTTGTTCAAAGGCTCATAGGTATACACTAGGTTAATGACCACAAGGGCACCTTTATAAGCCTAGCCATGCAAGCCAACCCAATTGTGTCCCTAGGTATCATGGGTGTTTATTAGGAGGGGGGTATGTTATGAGGCTTCTAGAGGTTATGTGGGGGTATGTTAGTTTGGGCATTACTGTCAGCCTCTATCAGAGACATAGGGACCAGACCCAGGATGAATTTCTGATTTCCCATCCATTGGTCAAGGTTATGCTTAAACAGGTTTAGGGATGGACTCTGCTTCACGTGGTTGGGGATCCTGTTCCAGAGCATGGGCATCCTCCCAGACACAATTCTGTCTCCCCAACATGTCTTATTTATGTCACAAGCAAATTTTAAATCCTTGGATCTAGTGGTCCACTAAAGCTGGATCCAAGGATGCCTTGTATGCCAAGCATAAACTGCCTCTCAGTAACCTGTAAGAGACACAGTATAGATATAGGGTTTTAAGATGATTAGTATAGTACAATGTGTTTATATCCTGGATACTCCTGGTAAGGAATCTCTGTGGGCATTCCAACTGTTTCATACTTCTTTCCAGATAAACTGGGGCATTATACTCAATGATGGGTCTGACAAAGGCCAAATAAAGTGGCACTATGAATTCCTTGGACCAAGATGACATGCCCTTGCTTATAAGTTGGGTGACATACAATGATTTTCTTACTACCTTGGCGACATGTTGGTCAAAGGCCAGAATACTGTCTACATATGATCCCAGATCACCGACTACTAAGACAACTATTAGTGGGTGTCTTTACTGATGAAATAATTAGCTAGCTTGGGTGGCAGTTTTCCCAAAAGGCACTATAATGCATTTCTTGGTATTGAGTTTTAATCTGTGACTTTTGGCACCAGTCATTTGTCTGTGTTAGACCATCTTGTAAGATGTTTGTGTCAATGGGGAATCTATGGATGGGAAATAGAAAATTCACCCCAGGGATCACTCCAGTGGCTCTGCTCGACAGAGGCACTAGGAACTAAGGTCGGGTGGCATGATGCCAGGGTATTCCTATGGGCTAGGCTTGTAAAGTCTCCAGGGCCATTACCCTAGTACACACATATGAACCTATGATAGTTCCCAATTTTTGCAGTCATCTTAAATTTGGTCATCCAATGCCCCTGAATTAGATTTTGCCTCCAATAAGTAGATGCCAAATAGGAGTGGTCCTGGTGTTAAAAACAAAAGACTAATTCTAATGTAATTACCATCAGCTTTTTAAATTATATTGTGTGCGTATTCACTGGTGTTTATCTGAAAGACTTTGCAGACAGGCGTAGTAAGTACTTCCTGTGATGCCCTGCACTGGCCCAGTAATCAAGGAGCCTTAATCCTCACCACTAGCACCAGTGAGGGGACGTGTGCATTGGGAGGATGACAAGTACACACACAGTAAAGTACAATTTCCCTTAAGAGCACACATAGATCACTGTCAGTCTGAGGCTGGTTTCTCCCTCTCTCTCCAGATCCCCAATAAGACTCCCCACTGCCACAGCTATAGGGTTAAGATCTCAGCTAAGTGCTCAAGCCAAAATCTCCAGCACCCTCTCTGTCCAACTAGTGCTTCATGTCCCTGCCCAATACTCCTGGGGAAGGCTGGCACAGGTTTACTAGCTCTGCACCCTTCTGCCCAGATTATAAGGTAGTTATCACTGCCATCAATCACCCTTACTTATCAGCTACTATAAGGCCCTTACCAAAAGGTGACCAGTTCTACTGTGTAATGTTACTGTTATCCAAATAGTAAGTGTGATCACGACTTTAAGGCTACTGGAGTGGCCTATACAGCATCACCAAATACATATGCAAGTACTCTAACAGCTTAAATATCTCTAAACAAACTAGCCACAATTAAAAGGTTTAAATATATTTAATAATAAATAATAAAAGAACAAGACAATACTCAATAACTCAATACAGTGACAATAGAGTTCAGAATCACAGGGAATATTTTAAAACAACACTGCAGAACAGTCTCACATAAATACAGAAAACATCTAAACTAATCTTACTATATTCCTATCTATCTCTAAGAGGGATTACTGCAATCTACTACTTTCTATTAGCAAGACAAGTACTGATGAGTGGATGTTTGCAGGTCCAAAGACAAATGCACAAACTCTGAGAGAATTCCCAAATTAATATCAAAACATTACTGCGGGGTCAGCTGGATGGCATCACTCTTTCACCTGCCTTCAGTTCCCAGGCTAATAAAAACTTAAAATTTAGCACCTCTGTGTCAAAAATACTTATTTCTCAGAAACTTGCCTAGAACTGGAAGTCGTAAAACAGTTAAAACGCTTTTACATTTGAAACCTGCAATTATTTCTGTTTCCAGACAATAGAAAGAAACCTCTAGCTGTAGACATTTTGTCTCCTAGCTGCCTTGAAACTGAGATAAACACAGTCGTACAACTCTTTGCTTTAATTGAGGGTGGGCAAGTTAACTCTGTATGTTCTAGTCTCTAACATCAAAACATACATCTGCATAGGCATATAGTTTATATACATTTCTGTTCTTTTCCAGTAGGGTATACTGTGGTTACATACAGTTCAACACACACTTCTGCACCAGTAGTTTAATATCCACATAACATATAGTTTTCTTACATTTGTAAGACAAGCATACGAATCATATTAATATTTTACAAATGACACAGATTTGCAAAATTCCAGCTAGCTGACAGCCTCACACTTAACAGATGTATTCTGCAGAGATTCACACCTTAAAACTGCATGACAATATATGAGATTAACTCTAACAGTACCAGAGTTCCTCTGTATCTTAGGCGGGTTTTAATGTTTTCTTCATTTCAATATCATGTTATGTACTAAAGGGGACTTTCAATTGTGACACCCATGCTTTACATCATTACTTTTATTAGAATGTTGACATCCTAAAACAAAGCTAAACATTTTATTAACATGATGGGAGATATTCAAAAACAATCAGCACACAGTGTTAAATGAAATAGCATGTGAGTGGCAAACTGCTGCAGAGGCAATTCAGAGACATAAGTAACATGACTGTACACAACAGAAATAGTGCAGCATGCCTGGCATGTAAATGACCACTGAGAAGCTCACGTGTAATTAAGGGAAATGCGAGATGCACGGACTGCTTATCCTGGTGTAGTTAAGAGTAGTTAGGAAATAAATTGACCTTCCTGAGGTTTTTTTTTTTTTTTTTTTTTTTTTTGAGGTTGGTAACATAGCTGTGTTTTGTCCAGATAACAAAGCAGTCATAGACAGGCAGTATTCAAGTTTAGGTAATAATCTGATGTTAACAGGTGTAAAGTGCAGTAGGATAACTTTAGTTGTTTGTTGCATTACAGAGGTAGGAGTTTCTACACGAGTGTAGAATGTCACTATGTTATCTAACAGAATCCCCAGATTGCTGTTTCGTAAAAAGGAGAATAGTCCCCAATGGTGTCTTCATAACTGTTGGAGAGGAATCAGAAAATCGTTTTGAGATACCAATGAGCATGACTGTAGATTTGGTGATTTGGTAGTATTTATAGTTAATTTATTTTGCACTAGCCAGTTCCAAATTAGCCAGAAGTCATTTTGTGACAGGGAATTTAAATGTGCAGAAGAGTGGTGTGCTCCAGTGAATGTCATGTCTTTCTGCATATATGGTTATAAGCAAGTGTGGTTTATCCCAGAGGAGACTGTTTATATACAGAGAAAACAGGAGTGGCTCTCACACAGAGTCTTGTGGTACTCCTCTTGTAATATGAGCAACTGGTGAGAAACAACTGTTACCTGAAATTGTAAATGTTATTTTAGATAAGTGTTAAATGAAGCAGTTACATTTTGCAAGAAGCCACAACAGGATCGTTTTTGGACAGTATGCTCTTGATTTATTTTGTCAAAAGCTGTTTTCAGATAAAAAAATATATATATTACCTGTTAACAGACCTTTTTCCACATTACTGTAAAGTGGTTAAAAATACGAATTAGGATATTGTATTTTGATCAAAACTCTCGTCTATTAGTTAAAATGTCATTTCTAAATGTGTCCCAGGCTTTGTTCATAAATTTCCAAACCAAAAAACGTTCACAAACTTAAGAAAAACAAAAATAACGAATCCAAACTGGAGCAGGTAAAATAAGAAACACAATTTAATATAAGCACTTTCTGAAAAGACAATGCTTCTCCTTCATCAGATACACGACGGGTTGTTTTTCTTTTGTTCATAAATTTGTTTTTTCCAGGATCTTTGTTAAAAGAGCAGAGATATGCAATTGGTCTACTGTCAGAGGCTGATGAACGATGTGCTACTTGAGCAGGAAGTATGACCAATGCAGATTGGAGGTGCAGTCCCTGTGGACAGGGACAAATTATAAATATTTGCTAGTTGCTTAGACAGAGAAATGCTGTAGCTGTACAGAGCACTTTTGTTTGTAAGTAAAGTTAGGCTTGAAAGATTATTGCAATAATTTCTCAATGTTTGTAGGAGATATCTGTTCAAAATAAAATGGAGACTATTTTACATATTCATGAAGATGGGTTAAAGACGTTTGTTCATTCTGTATTGAATAAGCAGCAGTAATAGTACTTGTGGGTATTGTGTAAAGTGTCATTTAGTAAATCTGGTGATACAGTAGTTCTACTATATATATTTTGTGGAAATTGGTGTTAAAGCTCGGAGTCTTTATGGAAGACCAGAATTTATTTGGGGTTGTAAGCTGAGAAAATCCTGTGATATGTAGCTTTAGCTTAAGTAGAAAGTAACCTAGCCAAGTGTTTAAGATTCTGATAATTTTGGTATTTTTCAGAATTATTTATGCTTTAAGAATCCTACACCAGCTTCTCGACAGGAAGATGCAGCACGCAAAACAGCATATAGTGTTTCCACAAATACCAAAGAAGAGAATCACTACAGTGCTTCTGTGTCACCAGACTGCGCCATGTCACTGTACTACCATTCCAGTCACAGGTAACATGCTGACCTCAGGCATATGCCGACCTCTTGTGCTGGACCTTTGTGGAACCTGTGAAAGCATAAAGAAAATATACCTATGACAGTAGTGGAACATATATGCTACCACCCAAACCAGTGGCATACATACTGCCACATGACAATTATTTGAACAGATAGCACATACATATTTGAGGGTATATGTTGTCATAGCCCAAATGCACCTGCTGAATAACCCTTTCCATGTGTCAATAAGTGCACAACTATAAAGGAATATATTAGATCTAGCCTGGTACTTCCCCTACAGACACTTAGGCAGCTATCACCAGCCCAGCTCCCACATCCAAATAATCAGAAAGGTATGAGGGTTCTCTCCTCTGCCCAGGACAGGGTAATGAGTAACCCTTCCACCTCTGTGAACTGCATCTGTCTACCTCTTGTGGTGGGTCTTTCCCTAGAGTGATCCTGTGCTTTGGACTTGTCATGCAATACTACACTGTTATCCTTTGATACACCTGTAGTACTGTCCTTTTATGGCCACCCATAGAACTGATGTACTGCAACATTCCCTGCCCAAACTTAGTCTTGGAAAGCCTTCTCTGGTTTTCCGTTATTAAGGATGCACATGCCATGTGTATATAGGGCCTAGTATAACACTTGTATTTCCTAAGCAGTGACCTTTTCTAGCTGTTGCCATTCTGTTGGTGCCACTACAAGATGTGTACAACTGTGGGTTACACGTGTGTGTGTGTGTGTGTGTGTGTGTGTGTGTGTGTGTGTGTGTGTGTGTGTGTGTGTGTGTGTGTGTGTGTGTGTGTTCACTGCTGTCCTTGGCCAACCCAAATATCTCAGCACTGTCCTCATGCCTCCATTTGATGGTTACATACCAGTCTTTTAATGTTCTGTGACCATTCATACCCAACCATACTAACAGCAGTAAGGGGAAATCTTGCCACTATCCATATCCTTGCAGCACTGTGCCAATGGCAAGTGGTATGAACTATGTACAGGAGAACTCATTTCTTTAGTAGCATGTTTTGCAGTCTGGGCACATCAGCTGGGGGTGGGAGGCACTGTAGCATAACAGTAACCTGTCGCACTCTTGTGCCCTATTTTCTGTCATGGTGAACTCCCACCATAGCTAGACAACAACCTATTACGACCATGTGCTTTGTTCCCTGTCAGAGTAAACCCCGCTCCCCTCCTGCAACACACACCCACGTACACACACACAAACACACACATACACACACACACACACACACACACACACACACACACACACACACACACACACACACACAGCTGGACAGTAACCTGTCAAGCTTTTGTGCTCCATTTTTTCTCAGGGTGAGCCCTCCCATGCCTAGAAACTAACCTGTCTTGCCCTTATGATCTGTTACCTCACCCACTCCACTGTTTAGTATCTGTCCTTGTGGCTTCAATGCACCCATGTGTGCTCTCTGTACTCCTGAGATACATTACCAGTTATCTTGTCTTGTCTTTTTTCAGTATGCCAGTATTGCAGTACAACTTATTAAATACAGAGTTCATATTCCTGACTTGCCAATCCTAAAGTGGAATCCAGCAGTATGGCAACCATACTTTTATTCTGCTGCAACAGGATCATAGCAAGATGATAATGAGGCAACTTATTACAATCATCTCTGCATCACGGCCATAACGCATTGCATCAATGACCACAATCATCGCTACCATGCTCACCCCTGCTTGTCCCTGGGCTAGTAAGACATGTGTCCGCCATGCTCATGCACTGACAATGCAAAGCTCAAAGTGCCCCCTGTCTGTACTAGTAATACTATCCATAGCACACCCTTGCTGACCGTTGATGCTAGTTATTTGGTATCCCTAATGTGTGGCTACCATTTTTCGCATCATTCTCTCTTACTGAGTACACAAGGCCCTGGAGGTCAGGAGATGACTTGCCTAGCTCAACCAGAAGACATAAATCTTTCTGTATATGCTGCACAGGGATTATCAGCAGCATGGCCTGGGGTATTATGATGACCCTTCTCTAAAATTGATGTCTGACACTAACTTGTTAGGCAGCTGAGTGATGCACTGGATCACCGGCTCTGACATGCACTGCAGCCACTGATACAGTGACTCATGGAGGTACCATTGTATACTGCTCTACCAGTGGAAGACTGAGGTTAGGGAGTGAAACTGCCAAAATTTTATAGTAAGCATAGTATATAGGTTTTTACAATGCATTTTTGTATATCTATTGCTTTAAGTGCCTTATGTTGGTAGGCACACATTTTATTGATTAGGGTCTGCTTTCTTTTACTGCAGAAGATAAGATTGCCTTCAACAAGCAGGCATGCCTGAAGAGAATTGTCAGCCTTCCAAAACAGCAGGGTATGTACAGTATGCAAATATCTACACATATAAAATTGAAATCAAAGTTGTTATATGCATGTGTACTAAGGTGTTATATTTTTTAGTTTTCTGGTTTTGTTTCCTTCTTATGCTGGTTTGGCTATAGTGCAGGATGTCAAGGGGCAGCTGTTGCCTGGGTTTACATATGCCTATGTGTCTGATGCCAGATCAGCAGTGGTCACTGAGCCTGCTTCTCTGTAAGCTGATTAAGGTGACCTGGAGGGTTCACTGGTCACCTCTATGACAACCTCTCAGGAGGGGTCATGGCGGCTTCTCATGTAAGAGTGACCAGGGTGGGGTCTCTCTCCCTAGTCACCTGGAATTGTGTGCAATGGCTGGTTACGTCTATGGTGTACCTGCATCTGAACTGACTGACTGGGACCCCAAATAATTTCCTTGTGCAGATAATAAGGTCACATGACTAGCCCACCCCAACTAGAAGCAGGGGCCAATGATGTTAGCCACTGAAGTGACTGATGTCTGGGTGGGCTCTCCCCTGGGCTGGTCACCATTAATGGTGTTTCCCCCTCCTTGTTTGTCATTCCTCATATTTTGCTTATTGTCCAGTCCTCCTCACTGACAGTAGTCCACCCTGTCTGTTTGCATTCCTCCACTGTTGACCCTGTTTTATGTCCATACCACTAATGTCTGTCTGCCACTGTTTGTTTTTTTGCATGCTTGCTTGTTTGTTTGTATGCCCCTATTACCTTTCTATTCCATTCTTCCTTTCCACACATGATACTTGGTATTATCCCCACCCACCCTTCTTCAAAAGATAAGAATGAGTGCTCTTGCCCCCCCATAAAAATGCTTTTCTTTTTCATATTATCTTTCCTTTGTATTACCTTACTTGTGTTCCTCTGATTTTTATTCCCTCAATTCTGGCTTTCCTCCTAATTTAAATGATAAACTGAGTTGGCACTTTGTTATGCTAGCCCCCATGGTCTGTTTACTGACCTCGTGTTGCAGTTACAGGGCACTTCACTGTACGTCAATGTGTACAACTTCTGGCATATGACTTAATTGTTTCTATCACTTAGGTCATGTGATCACCTGCATACCTTTCAACTTCTTTGCTTAAGAAGTCTAGAAAAGTCAAAAATAACTGGGGGGAGCCCAAAATCAAGAGCATTTTTTTTTGAATATTACTCTAATTTGCTTAAAAGGCTAATGGAACAACAGATTTGGCCTAAGAATGTGTTTTCTAAACCATAAGAAGTATGAAACTCTATTGACTGGTATTATTGAGTGACTATAATCCTCAGTGATTTACCAGAAAATCAAAATTATTATGAGGGACAGAGCAAAAATGTGAAGGAAAAATCAGGCACATTCTGTAAAATTCTGGACAGCTGAGAGTATGACCACCTGCACAGTGGGTGCTTCACTACTGTTCTATAATGTGCCTGCTGCTAGTAACTTGACAGCCCTTTTCCCAGGACACTGCTGATATACCGTCCCTAATACACAGCTTAGCAGCATCAGGCCATGTTGCCTAAACATCTTTGATATTTACTGTTGTGATGCAGCAATGCAGATCTTTCTGAATACCTCAAAATGTGCCAAACTTAACTACAAACTATCCAAATCACAAAGAACAGATGTTGTCTTAGAAAAAAAACAGTGGTAGTCGTGTCTAGATGACCAGCAAACAGTTATGAATTTGTGCACTTTTCCCAAATGACAGAAAAGGTGTAATATGTAGTAAATTAAAACTTACTGTTATTCTGTTATAGTCTTACAGTTGGTAGACAAACAGATACACACTAAGTCCAGGGTACACAGACTGTCATACAAGTCAACATCTAGATTCTCAGCAGTGACCTCTCAGCCTGGTAAACAAACTTACGTAGTTTATGTCTTCGGTTTTGATAAAGTGCTGCCTTTTACAAAAATTTTGCTGCATTCTGTTATACAAATCAAGTTGTGAACAATTCACTCAATCATTCCCCGGGATTCATGAAGCTCAGCGCAAGGACGGCATTATCCTTGCCCCGACCGTGTGGCGTAGAGATGGCGCAGCAGCACCACATGCATATTAATGAAGACGCGCTGCCGTAATGGCCACGTGCATAGGAAACGTGTAAGAAGCAGGGGGCGTGTCCAAGCTCTGCATGGAGGCATGATCATGTCGGCTGCATACGTGCAACCTAAAATGTTGACTAGTACAGCCTGCCTCTAATAGTAATCACTCCTGTCAGTGTCCGTGGATACTGAAATGTATGCAAAGCATACACGACATCATTGTGAACACCAGAATAAGAAGTAAACACAAAGGCACGTAGCTGAATATTGAGTCACAGTCCCTCGAACAAAGATATTTAAAACCCCGTGCCCGTATTCCATTGTAGTGTCGCTAGTTATACCAAGTGGAAGCAAAACGCATCGTGTTAGCCCGCCGCCAATTGTCAAGCCTAGCCCAATGGTTTGGGTTACCACCTGTCCCACACTGTGAGGGACAGTCCCCCTCTAGGCAGGTGTGTCCATACCAAAATCATAATAAATGTGAAATGTCCTGTGATAGTAGGACATAATTATGTCCCATATGATATGTAATAGTCCATACGGTACATATGTCCATATATAAAATACCTATATGTTACAAGAAACAGAATAAGCAAGTAAACGAAACAGAATAAGCAACTACACCGCTACAACAATAAAAGCTTATATGTAGGCATGAAACTGAAGTACTATCCTTTGTAATGACTGTGAGTATGCGTTGGCCTGTAAACTCAGATGTGTGCCACGAAAATGTCCCATCCAGGTCATATGAAAAGGTGGCAACCCTACCAATGGTCAGAGCATTCGCCCAATATCTGCCCATTCGCGGTCCAAGTCGTCCTTGCCAGGACGGCCTATAGATGAACGCGTATTACCCAGGTCTACCTACCATGTCATGAAAGATAAGTATTTGCAAGCACCTATGTGCGTGAAGTACAGCATGTGGATGATATGAAATGTTAGTGTAGACCTCACAACCATATTGGTCCCAGAGATATGTAGTGTACGCAATGTGTTCCATTGACTGTGCCATGGGCCATCAACTAGAGAAGGGATGAATGTTGTTTGTGGAATATGGGGGTGGGGGGTGACGGGTAATGTAATAATTTGCCAAGGGGAGACTGGATAAACTGGAGGTCTACTAGGGAGCGGTGGGTGAATCAGGAAGATAACCAAAGAACAAATATACGCATCTGCAATACAATCCCACAAACATGTGAACATTAAAATGTGCAATACACATGTACAGAAACGTTACCGGCACACACCCACATAATGGTCTGGCCTGAACTGAGCCATCCAACCCCAACACACCTGGATACATAATTAAATACCCATCATCCCTTTCACAGCACACCACCCCCCTTCCTGAACGTCCACCAAAACCAGCCATACTCGGATTGCTAGATAGGCACGGCCATATCTGCACACAGTGACCCCTACCCATATCTAGTAGGCAGTCTCACCTTAGGCATTCTCAGGATTGCAAACTATGTATCCCTTGCATGTATAACCCTACTTTACAGCCGTAAAGCAAAGATGGTCATCGGAACCCACAATTTTTGGATATCCCTCATGGGATATGTATCTGTTCTAAACATTAGACTTGGTGTCACAACACGATGTCCAGTCCTGTATACATCTGGACCCAAGTTGTATGAACAGTAGTTGTCCACAACACTGCTCAGCCTCCAGCCGGTCCTGCAGAACCTACGACCCGAGATTAAACACCTGACAGTGATGCACGTCTCCCCACATGCATTATCGGGAATATATACCTTACACATAGTGGCAGTCGGATATAGGGTGCTTAAGGCGATTTAAAGCAGACATAAGTAGGGTTACCACCTGCCCCACCTTGCGAGGGATTAAACACCTGACCATGATGCACGTCTCCCCATGTGCATTATCGGGAATATATACCTTACACATTCGCATTGTGGCAGTCGGATATAGGGTGCTTAAGGCACTATAAAGCAGACGTAAGTAGGTTTACCACCTGCCCCACCTTGTGAGGGGCAGTCCTTTTTGGGTAGTTGTGTCCAGACCAAATATAATGCAATGGCAAATGTCCTGTGAATGTAGGAAATATGTCCCATATTTCATGTAACAGTTGCATAAAACAGTTATTTATGTAAAATACTCAAAGTTACAAGAAACAGATGAAGCAAACAAACCGCTACAAGAATAAGCATTCATTTAGGCAAATAAGTAAAGTTTGAACCTTTGTACTGACTGTGGGTATGTGTCGGCCTGCAAAGTTTGATGTGTGCCCCGAAAACGCTCCGCTTTGGCCATATGAAAAGGTGGCAACCAGAGAAGCAAGTAGGTATGCAAGCGTGTATGCGCGACTGTAGGTGGCGGTGATTCAACGGTATGGGAAATGTAAATGAGCATGTAGGTGTATATGCATGTGTATGTACAGACCGATATATACACACACACACACACACATATATATATATATATATATATATATATATATATATATATATATAGGTTTACTATTAAAATTTCGAACGACACTCCATCGACCGTACTATCGTCGAACACAGAAGTTCGGAAACGGGAATGTCGAAGTCAAAAAAACAATCTAGGAATGGGTTTTAACGTGGGTCGAGGTAGGCGTTCAGTATTATTCAGAACTACAAACATCTCACCTACCTCGACCCATGTTAAAACCCATTCCTAGATTGTTTTTTTGACTTTGACATTTCCGTTTTCGAACTTCTGTGTTCGACAATAGTACGGTTGACGGAGTGCGGTTCGAAATTTTGATAGTAAACCATATATATATATATATATATATATATATATATATATATATATATGAATATGGTCACAATATAGGAAATCCCTGTAATAGTTAGTGCTGTTATATATCAGGATGGCCATAGGTGAGCACACCTCTGCATCCCCAACCACAGGTAGGATGCTAAAAGTGGAACGAACAATCTCCCCTTGTTAAGTCTGACTTTCAACTAGGTACAGGGCAGTACCGATCCCCAGTCGGGCAAGCCTAAACCCTGAAGACCATATGAACACCCTGACAACTGAACACACGTATGTGCCAGGACCATAGGCTGTAAAGGTCTGAATATCCTCAGAGTGAGTCAACATGCAGCACGAGTCCAGAGCAGTAGGGAATGGCGCATGTGTAGTAGTGTGTTTTTCCCAACAGGTAAATGGATGCCTGTTGTGAAAGTGAAGAGATGAGGCATGTGTTCGGGTAACTATGCACCATGGGTATACATATAAATGAGGCAGAACACCAATAGTGTAGTGGTTAGTGCATCCGCCTAAAGAAAAGGCATTCATGGTTCAAGGTCGACAATAGCACATATAATTTTCCTTGTGGAATGAATGCTGCTCTGCTGTAAAGCCGACATTTAAACATGTAAAGGTGAACATGTGTATCGCATGGGACTATTAACCAAATCTTTTCAATCAAAGTGGTATTGTCATAATGCATGAGGCACAAATAAGCATAAATAAGTGACAGTAAACATATGTAAAGCACAGTAAGCATAGGCGAGTGTGCCTGCGAGGGTGTAAGCAGCTCCCAGCATAGGAAATGTATGTTTGCATGTACAGATGTAATATATATATATATATATATATATATATATATATACACACAAACACAAATATATATATATATATATATATATATATATATATATATATATATATATATAAAGAATGGACGTTGCAACAGTAAAGCATACACAAGGGATGTGAAGGGAATCAAGAGCAATGTTGGTATTATAAAGTGCTTTCAGCGTATGTCATAAAAAGCTGCCCAGGAATGACCAGAGCACCGCTACTCACACCACAGGCAGGGTATTACCAGTGGGAGTAACATTGTTGAAATGCTAGGTCTACTTTACACACAGACGGAATGTAGTCCCATGCTGGGACCTCCAAAAAATGGAAAACGCAAATGGCCGTATTCCATAACCCCAGGAAAGGCATGTATGTGCAAATATACATGGCAGCAGACCCTGTGAATACACGAGGCGGGACAGAATGTGTGCAGGGCCCCAGTAGCTCTGGAGAGGGAAATGTGTAGAGGTGTGTCATGGCTGCGATAACAAGTGGATAATGGATGTTACGGGTGTAATTTTAACATGGGTGGGGTGGAGGAACTATGGGTATGCAATTATGGATCCAGGCGTGCCAGGGTTGGATGGGCCGGTTCTAATGGACCACCCCGTGGAAGTCAGCTAGGTCGTAATAGGTATATATGCACACTCACATGCAGACAACAATATATGTTGACGTACAAATTCTGTAACACATGCATTTCATTTGTTGACATAAATAATAGGAATGTGCCCATACAAACGTCGACAGTACATGGAATAATAGGCTGTGCAGAAGAGGGATGGGTCGAATCACACTATCACATTCCAATTATCATCGGTAATCCATACATGAACATATAGCGACATCTGTCCGCTGTATAACGTGATATATACCGATTACAAGATAACTGGAGTGTGTCGGCGTTATAATGAATAAGGCACTAGTATGCTGGTGAAGCTTATAAACAGCGTTATAATGAATAAAGCACTAGTATGCTGGTGAAGCTAATAAACACCATTAAGCATGTGTAAGTCCGTATGAGCGGGGAATGTATTGACACACTGATGTACACATATATATAATCATTCATATATATATATATATATATATATATATATACACACATACGCATACACACATATATATATATATAAATAAAACAGCAAGATATGAATATACATGTATGAATACATATGCAGATATATCTGTATATATTAATGTAAATAGATATATATATGTTACAGTAAATATACACATGTACATACCTAGGTTATGTTACAGCAGTTACGGGTAACATGTCTAGACCGGGCATATGTTGGTGGGAGGTCCACTCAACAAACGTGTACTTATCACCCCCCCCCCCAGCTACGCCGGTGAGACATACAGACACGCAATAAAGGCAAATATAACACTGCTTCCCTAAAGGCAAATATAACACTGCTTCCCAGACCACCAGCAGGAAACTACCAGTAGGAGAGATCTACAAGGTCTACACTTTAAACATGGACAGTGACGTCCCCTTGCGGGACACCAAAAATTTGATACCTTCAACCAATGGGGGAATACCATTACAACCAGGATGTAGCTGTACACAGAACAGTAGGTTGTGCAAACATGATAACACATGGATTGACACAACGTACGACATGTGTCCCGACACGGGGAGAGTGGGCAGTGTGTAGGGGTGTGTTCATATCCCACCTGCGCCCACAGTAAGGATGAGTGCTGTAGAGTAGTGGCAGGTGGGGGAACTATGGGTATGCGATTATGGGGCTAGGCATGCAGGTGTTGGCTGGCAGACATGTATTAGAACTGCCCCATGGGTGTAAGTAATATTCCGATGTGGGTATAGTAGATGCCCATACCTCCCAAACTGTAAGAGCACATCTACTGGACAGTCCGTAAACCATTGGGGGAATATATAGGGACCATATCACTGAACTGTCCCCGATTACCAGGGACGTCCGTGATTACGAATCAGAATCTTAACACAGTCTCACCTAAACCATCCTAGAACTAGTGATATTAGGAGGAAGGGTGGCGGAATACACGTAATGAGTAATGACAACATATAAGAGTCATAAACTGCATGCATCTCAGACAATGTGTATGAATACATATGTGCTCTGTGTCCGTCAGTGTGTCAGGTTAATAGCACCAACCTTCTAAAATCCGTCCCTGAGGTCATTATGCAGTGTCCCTGATTCAGTGTTTATTCTTCCCCATTCGTATGAGAGGTCTGATAGTGAGAGAAAGCGCATGTTCCACCGACTACCTTAGAAGGTTGATAGAATAATAGGTTTGGGATTAGCACCTGTCCACCTTTGTGAGGGACACTCCCCTGTAGGCAGTTGTGTCCTGCATAATAACTGTAATTAGGCAAATGTCCTGTGATTTAGGGCAAAGACTACCTATATTGTCTGTAGTAGTAGCATAAAACAATTATGTTCCTCTGAAATACCTAAATGTTATCTTCCTCTGAAATACCTAAATGTTATCTAACAGTATAAGCAACTATAATGCTATGAGAGTAACCTTTTATTTAGAAGAAACAGTGAAGTACACCCCTTTCTACTGGCTGTGGGTGTGTTGCCCTGCAAAGTCTGACGTTTCTACATACAGGTCCTATAGGGTTGCCACCTTTCCAAATGGCCAGAGTGGGACATATTCTGAAGAAATGTCAGACATTCCAGGACTAAACATACCTACAGCCGTGCATAGTACAGGATTACACTTATTTGCACAAATAAAAGCTTAATCTAGTTGCATCTGAACTGCTTATGCTACTTCACATAACATACAGAAGTGTCATATATAAAATAACTGTTGTATGCAATTATTAATGAAACGTAGAATATAATAAAACAGCCAACACAGACGACCAAAGGGATTAACTTCACTGCAACTCGAAATAAGAATATAAAACCACAAGTCCACATGCAAGTGAAGTGAATGACTGTGAAAATAAATCAATTGCTGTCTCCAATTCAAATGATAGCATCAACACAGCGATTCCAGTATAAAAGATTTAATAAATGCTAGCACTGTCAGTAAGCGCTTTCACCTCAACGGCTTTATCAAACTACAAAGTGCATAGTCAATAAAAACATTTAAATACAACTAAAACAAACCCAATAGGCTGAAATTAAAAATGACATCATGAGAGCATACATTTCCTTACTTAACCCTTAGTGGTAACCATATACTAAGGTCTGTATAGCCTCTTTCTCTTAAGGGCAGGTTTCACTTGTATCTTGTCATTAATACCAGGGTCTTTATCTGCCCTGTGTCTGATAATCCATTTCAGTTCACATTCTAAGAGGCATGTATCTACACCCCCCCCCCTAATATTTGTCTTAATTTGTTGCAAAACACTAAACACAAAATCATGCTCAGCTCCCATGGTTTTAATGTGTTTCGCTAACGCATTACTATCAGATCCTGTCCTAATTGCATATATATGCTCACGTATACGTTCCCTAAGTTGCCTACAGGTCTTCCCAACATAGAACGCTGTACAAGAAACGCAACGGGCCAAATAAACTAGATTAGTACTGATACAACTAGTATCCGTATTAAATACATACTCTACTTTCGTGAGCGGGTGTTGGAAATCATTTCTGTCATCTATAAATCCACATTGATTACAATTATTACAAGGGACAGTGTTGCGTTCTTCCCTCACATTCATATTCCTAATTAGTGGTCTGTTACACAGTTTACTCCTCAAATTCTGTTTATTCTTATACGTAAACCGTGGACCTTCACCTACTCTAAGGAAGTTATGAAACATATGTTGGAAGTGGATGCTATAAGAGAAGGTTTAGCAAAACCATATTTTTCAGAAAGGAATGAGGGTTTTGGTTCATGTCGTCCATCAGGACAGGACGTCATAAGGATGCCTATTTATTACACCAGGGATGTAGATAAGATCACAGGTATCATTAGACAGCATTGGCAAGTGTTGGGTTTAGATGAGAATTTGGGTAAGGTGGTAGGTGAAGGTCCACGGTTTACGTATAAGAATAAACAGAATTTGAGGAGTAAACTGTGTAACAGACCACTAATTAGGAATATGAAGGTGAGGGAAGAACGCAACACTGTCCCTTGTAATAATTGTAATCAATGTGGATTTATAGATGACAGAAATGATTTCCAACACCCGCTCACGAAAGTAGAGTATGTATTTAATACGGATACTAGTTGTATCAGTACTAATCTAGTTTATTTGGCCCGTTGCGTTTCTTGTACAGCGTTCTATGTTGGGAAGACCTGTAGGCAACTTAGGGAACGTATACGTGAGCATATATATGCAATTAGGACAGGATCTGATAGTAATGCGTTAGCGAAACACATTAAAACCATGGGAGCTGAGCATGATTTTGTGTTTAGTGTTTTGCAACAAATTAAGACAAATATTAGGGGGGGGGATGTAGATGCATGCCTCTTAGAATGTGAACTGAAATGGATTATCAGACTCAGGGCAGATAAAGACCCTGGTATTAATGACAAGATACAAGTGAAACCTGCCCTTAAGAGAAAGAGGCTATACAGACCTTAGTATATGGTTACCACTAAGGGTTAAGTAAGGAAATGTATGCTCTCATGATGTCATTTTTAATTTCAACCTATTGGGTTTGTTTTAGTTGTATTTAAATGTTTTTATTGACTATGCACTTTGTAGTTTGATAAAGCCGTTGAGGTGAAAGCGCTTACTGACAGTGCTAGCATTTATTAAATATTTTATACTGGAATCACTGTGTTGATGCTATCATTTGAATTGGAGACAGCAATTGATTTATTTTCACAGTCATTCACTTCACTTGCATGTGGACTTGTGGAAACGTAGAATATAATAATGTCCTGTAATCTGGACATGTGATATGTCTTGATTATTTTCGCACTGTCCCTCGCAAAGTGGGACATGTGGTAACCCTAACGTCCTACCTTGGCCAATTGAGAAGGTGGCAAACCTATAATAGGTAATCGGTAGCATGATCTGTCCGATGGATGTGGCTACCACAACCCAACTACTCATTTGTAATGCAAGGTCTCGATTCCCATGTATCAGCCAGACAGGAGCAGAGTGTATGCGGAACGCACAAATATGATTAATTCACTAGACAGGCCGCTGATTCCGTACAGTCGAACGCCATGCCGTCGCCTAATGGGCAGCCATTCCCGATACTGTAGTCATGTAGTCCGATGTGACAGGCATTATAAGGTGGGAGCAGATTGTAAGAGGAAAGTACAGTTTTGTACCTACCATAAATGTAGATGTTCGAGTGCTCATACAGCTGCAGTCATAACAGATGGGTTATCCTGCCGTCAGGCGGGTCCTTGGTTGGCCGAATTCCAAAGTCTAGGTCCGGCGTCGGTTGTCGTCGCTTCCTCCCTGATGTCAGTGCGGCAGGGGTATAAAAGAAGCAGCCGACGCCATTTTCTTCAGTTTTTCTTTCCCCAGATGTCAGGTGCCCCCAGAAGGAAGGCAAACATAATGTTATGCAAAAAATGCAATGTTGATAAATCAAAAACAGTAGTTGCAAGCAAATACACCATAAAAGAGTACCCCAAAAGGTTATATGAAAAGGGTTTGTCATAAGGCCTGTCCTAAGAGGGGTTGGAGGGAGGGAAACCTGGACTGCAGCTGTATGAGCACTCGAACATCTACATTTATGGTAGGTACAAAACTGCACTATGTTCATCGTGCATACAGCTGCAGTCATAACAGATGGGTAGAATCCCAAAGCTAAGTAAGGGTGGTAGGCACTAAGTGGAACTAGGAGGGGCTAGGATGCCCTGCAGGACTGCTGTGGCAAAGCCCGCTCTAGACTTAGAGTATAGTGGGAGGTGATAGTGCTTGGAGAAAGTGTGCACTGAACTCCAGGTGGCTGCTTCCAAAATATCCTTGGTAGGGACCCCCCTGAGGAAGGCTGCAGAGGTAGCTGTGGCTCTGGTGGAGTAGGATCTGATGCATGCAGGCACAGTTTTTCCATGAAATGAGTAACAAAAGTGTATGCAGTGGGCTATCCATTTTGAAATTGTCTGTTTGGAAATAGCCTTTCCTTGAGCACCTGCAGCATAGGACACAAAGAGTTGCTCAGATTTCCTGAATGGCTTTGTCCTGTCCAAATAATAACAAAGTTGTCTGTGAATGTCCAAGGAATGTAGTAGTCTTTCCCCTTTGTTTTGTGGATTAGGATAAAAGGTAGGTAAGTGGATAGTCTGATTCAAAGCTACACTGGATACTACCTTTGGCATAAAGGTAGGGTTGGTTCGTAAGGAAACTCTGTCCTGATGGAAAATGATGAATGGTTGCACAGCCATGAGGGCCTGTAGCTCCCAAACCCTGCGAGCTGAGGTGATAGCCAGAAGAAAGGCTGTTTTCCATGACAAGTACTGCAACTCTGATGAAGAAGCTGGCTCGAAGGGAGGAAAGGTCAGCTTTTCCAATATGAAGTTGAGGTCCCAAGCAGGGACTGGTAGTTTCCTTGGGGGTTTTATATTCTTTGCCCCTCTGAGGAACTGCCTTAAGAGAGGATGAGAGAATAAAGGAGGATCTGTGTTGTATTGTGCAGAAATGGCTGAAGCGTGGATCTTGATAGAGGAGAAGGAAAGTCCATTGTTTAACATCTCAGCTAGGTACTGTAAAATTTGAGGTATACTGATTACCCAAGGATTCTGTCCCTTCTTTTGATTCCAGGCACAAAATCGTTTCCATTTGGTGGAGTAGGCCTTTCTAGTAGAAGGTCTTCAGGCCTCCAAGATGACATCCTGCACCTCCTTGGAGAGGAGAAACTGTTGGGAAATCAAGGAATTCTCCATGCAGCTAGATTTAGAGTTTTGAGATGGCTGTGAAGAGTTTTGTAGCTGTGCTGGGACAACAGAAGAGGGACTAGAGGTAGGATCCATGGTGGGGAATGTGTCAGGCTCTTCAGGAGCGGATACCAGTGTTGCCTTGGCCAGTCTGGAGCAATGAGAATCATTTTCGGCCTCTCTGCTCTGGCTTTTAACAGAACTTTGGGCAGCAGAGGAAGAGGCGGGAAGGCATAGACTGCCAATATTGCCCAGTTGAAGGAAAGTGCGTCCACTTTCCAGGCCTGTGGATGATAGGTCCTTGAACAAAATTTTTTCAACTGTCAATTTCTGTGGGTAGCAAAGAGATTTATGTCTGGCTGTCCCCATGCCTGAGTTATCTTTGTGAAAATTTGAGGATGCAACTTCCATTCGTGTGGATCTGTCATATTTCTGCTTAGGTTGTCTGCCAGTGTGTTTTCCTTCCCTGGCAGGAATTGTACCTGTAGTTGAATTTTCAATTCCAGTGCTGTGTTCCATAGGGTCATGGCTTGCCTGCGCAGGGGGTATGAATGAGTTCCCCCCTGTTTGTTTATGTACCACATCACTGTGGTGTTGTCTGTCCTTATCAATAGCTGGCCTGGATGCAGTAGGTCTTTGAAGGTCATAATAGCCTTTTGCACGGCTAGCATTTCCTTTTGGTTGATGTGAAGGAGCTTCTCTTTTCGTGCCCATTTTCCCTGAATGCACTGATTTGTCATGTGTGCTCCCCATGCGTAGTCTGAGGAGTCTGTTGTGATGATTTGAGTTGCTTGAGGTACACAGAAAGGAAGACCTGTGTTTCTTTGGCAAGCTTGAGCCCACCACATAAATTCCTTTTGAAGGCATGGAATGAGTGGAATAATTGCTTCCAAGCTGTAGCTGTGTTGAGACCATAAGTTTTTTAGGTACCATTGAAGTTTCCTCATATGTAGCTTTGCACATGGGATAAGTAGGATGCAAGATGCCATGAATCCCAGAGCCTGCAGGACTTTCCTTGCAGTTAGCCTGGTGTAAGTTGCCATTTTTCTGAAGTATTGAGACAGTTGCCCCTGCTTGTCTGGCGTGAGGTAGGCCATCTGGGTGGTTGTATCCAAGTTGGCACCCAGGAAAATTACTTGTTGAGAGGGTATTAGTTTTGATTTCTTTTTGTTGACTGTGTATCCCAGAAAGTTCAACAGTTTTATTACAAACGCCAGGTGCTCCAGTAGTATGTCTTTGCTGTCCCCTTGGATCAGGCAGTCATCCAGATATGGGTAGATTTATATCCCTTGTAGTCTGCAGAAGGCGATTACTGATGCCAGGCATTTCGTAAACACTCTGGGCGCAGTAGATAAGCCAAAGGGCAATGCAGAGAATTGGTAATGGGTTGAACCTGCAAGAAATCTGAGGTATCTTCTGCAAACTTGTCTGATAGGGACATGCAGGTATGCCTCCTTGAGGTCCAATGTTACCAGCCAAGACTCCTTGCCCAGCATGGGAAGAAGCTGCTGTAATGTGAGCATCTTGAATTTTGGCACCTGTAGATATGTGTTTAGTATGGATAGATCTAAGATAAGTCTCCAATCTTTGTTTTTCCTTGGTACCAGGAATAGTCTGGAACAAAACCCTTGACCTTGCTCTTTTGCAGGTAACTCTTGAATTGCTTTCATGTCCATTAGAGCTGAAATTTGTTTTTGCGCCTCTGCCCTTTGATTTTGTGGCAGGTTTGGCATACCTCACATTTTTGGAAGGGTGTGAAAGTGGAACCTGTAGCCTCTGTCTGTAATGTCCAGAATCCATTTGTCGTTTGTAACAATATGCCAGTTTTTTGAGAATAATGTCAGTTTTCCGCCCAAAGGTGCTGCCATTAAAGTCTTGCTTGGTAGGTGTAGGGGGAAGTCATTGTGCCTGTTTTCTAAAAGACTGTGATCTATCTTCTCCACCTCTTGGGGTTGGTGCTTGCCACTGTCTGGCTCTGAAAGATCCTTGAGGTTGCCCTCTACCCCTTGGACGCCTCTATCAGCCCCTTTGAGGTCTGTCCGTGGCTGGAAAGGACCAATTTTTTGAAGGCCAGTTTCTGCTGAAACGTGGAGGCTGTACCTGCAGGAAATCTTTCACTGTTTGCATTGATTTTGCTTTTCCCCCCATTTTCTTTAGCACTTCCTCTGCTTTAACACCAAACAATACATCTTTTTGAAGAGGTGCATCTAATAATTTAGCTTTGACATGATCTGGTAAGGTTTGCTCTTTGAGCCATGCATGCCTATGTATAACAGACCCCGTAACAGCAGCTCTACATGAGGCCTCTAAAGCATCAAAACCACACTGCAAGGTATGTTTACCCACTTGCTCTGCACCATGCAACAAATCCTGCAACTCATTTAAATCTGGTTGATCTGGTTGTGTCATTTTGCTTTTCAGCTGAGATATCAAAAACTGTTGATACTTTAACATATGGAACTGACAGTTTAATGCCCTCATGGTTAAAGTGGCTGAGGTGTACAACTTTTTCCTCCACCTTTCTAAAGATCTGGAATCTCTCTCTGAAGGTAATGGGTTTTTAGCAGTAGAGGCCTTAATTCCCTTGGGAGCCTGTGAAATAGTTTCTGGGTCAGCAGTATGGCTCTTATATAGGAACTGGTGAGAATCAGGAACCCGGTAGTACCTGTCTGGTTTAACAGGAGCTGGAGGCAAAGAATCAGGATTAAGGCTGGCTTCTGAGTACACATCATCCAATATATCTAAAACAGGAGGGATAGCCAGAGGCCTATGCTGGGAGAGCAGAAGAAATTCCCTGAGCCTTTTCTTGGAATCTGAGTAATCTTGGCCTTCCCAGTGAAAGTGTTCCCTCAATGTATGCAGGGTTTCCCCAAAAGAGAAGTCCTCAGGGGGGAAGACCGAGGGAATAGACTCCTCTGCATCAGAGTCTTCGAATGGAGAATAGGCACAATCCTGGTCCTCAGATAGTTCTGAGGTAATAGAAGCTTGATCTGAGGAAGGGTAGTCTTCCTCTAATCTGGGCCTTTTGTCAGAGGGGGGTTGAGAACCCCTGATAAGAGTAATCAAATCCTCAGCCATTTTAAGCATCTGTTTTTTAGGCATGGTGCCTTGAGCGGGTTTCTGAAGAACCTGTTTTTTGGTTTTCATGGCTGTTTTAGATTTAGTGAAGGCTTTAATAGAGAAGGAGGAAGGCCTGAAGACCCCTTGAGAAATGGCAGGCCTGTCTAAATTCTGAGTTTCCCCGCCAGGAGTGGCGTCGGTATCTGTAGTAGGAATGGGGGCCGAGGAGCCTGCGACCTCGGTACTGAAGACACCGGTAATGCATTGTCATCGGTACTCAGGGGCTGCGTAGGCACCTCGCTGAGTACCGGATAACCAGTAGTCGGCCTTAGCGTGGTATCAGTAGGTGTTGCGGACCTTGTATGCCGGTCCTTATCTTTGCGTTTTTTGCTCAAAACTGGAGTCGGAGTATCCGACGACATAATATAATTAAATTTTTTGCCAAAAAAGTGAAGGCGAACTCCGACGCTTAATAGTGCGTTTGTTGAATCTAGCACAAAAACGGCAGGCCGAGACGTCGTGGTCTGGGCCTAAGCAAGGTATACAGTAAGAGTGGAAATCCTTATGCGGTATTTGCTTCCCACAAGAAATGCAATTATTAACTTTGTCTGACATCGGTCTGAGGCAAGAAAAGTTTCCCCAACAGGGTACTTAGCTTTCAAGAAGACTTCGGCTGAAATACTTTCGGAAATCTCAGGAGCTGGCCGACCGGCACTTGCGAACTGCTTCTGCTTCGGGCACCGCATGGCAAGAAAGACTGAACAAAATGGCGTCGGCTGCCTCTTCTATACCCCTGCCGCACTGACATCAGGGAGGAAGCGACGACAACCGACGCCGGACCTAGACTTTGGAATTCGGCCGACCGAGGACCCGCCTGACGGCAGGATAACCCATCTGTTATGACTGCAGCTGTATGCACGATGAACATCACACAATTATGAATGATTCACCGGGCAGGCCGCTGATTCCATACAGTTGAACGCCATGCAGTCGCCTAATGGGCAGCCATTCCCGATACTGTAGTCAGGAGTGGCCTTAGGTCAACTGGTGCCCTAGGCAGAGGGCACAACGGCATCCCCCATCAAACCACCCAGTGCCCCCATCCTGGTTTACCTACACCAAATAAATACTGGTAAAGTGCACCCACTAAAGCGGTGTCCTAGGCGGTCGCTTAGTTGGCCTATGCCTAAGACCGGCTGTGACTGTAGTCATGTAGTCCGATGTGATAGGTATCACAAGGTATGCCTAGGAGGAACAGGAATATGAATGATTTTCTGGACAGGCCACTAATTCCGTACAGACGAACGTCCCTGCACCGATATGTACATACGAACGCCATGCCATCGCCTAATAGGCAGCCGTTTCCGATACTGTATTCATGTATTCCGATGTAATAGTCATCACAAGGTGGGAGCACATTGTATGAGGTACACACAAATATGATTGTGTCACTGGACAGGCCGCTGATTCCGTACAGTCGAAAGCGATGCCGTTGCCTAATGGGTGGCCAATCCCGATACTGGAGTCATGTAATACGATGTAATAGGCATCACAAGGTAACATTGTGGTCCTCGCTCAAACCCAGGGATGTGAGTGACAGATGCAAGCATCAATGCCACTGCATTAGCAAGTGCGGGATTGAACGGGTGCAAGCATGTTTGGCTACCAGTATGCGAGTATTGCATTGGTTAAGCAATGTAGAGGCTAAAGAGCGTAAGAGGCTGTAACCAGAGGATGTCATACAGCGCAGTCATTCAACAGTATAGGAATGTATCCCATCATGTAGATGTACATGTGAGTGTTTATGTCCAGCATATAGATACATACATATATAGAGATGTATCAGGGACATGCCGTGTGGCAACAAAGCATTACAAACGAATGAAACGGGAAACACCAGCGATGCCTGTTTTATGTAGTGGTGTTGCTCTATGTGATCACAAGACTCCCTCAGACAGACAATAGTTGTGCATGTAATGTACATTAGCACAACAGTACTTGTCCAATCATTATGTGTAAACAGTACTCCTGCAATGTGCTGTGTGCAACATCATCATCATGATAAAGGTAAATGGGGTAACCACAGAGGGACCGGTAGTGTTTTGTGTACAATGGGGTCATCCTCCTCACATGTACCTGAACCATGTAGGAGTGATGTGCATACCAGGACCATGCGCCTGAGGGACAGTGGTGAGGATAACAGTAGAATGTTATGGTGCATATTACAAGGGTTTCATGTGTCCAGTGGGCACGTGTGTGTAATGGACAGCTATGTATAGGGCAGATGGTGTCCTAGGAGCCGAATGGCCTTATGTGTCCATAGGTGAGTGTTAGATGTTGGGGAAGGAGTGTAGGTATGGCCATGGAGAATAGGTAGGAGCACAGAAATGACAGCATACAGGGTTGGTATATGACACATGTGGGGGGGATACACCCTGGATGGGGATGGGTCTTCAACATTCAAAAGCCCATGGGAACAGTGGGATGGAGGTCTCCAGCCATGGGCAACTGCTACTGCACCTGCACAGCTGAAAAGAAGACAGTGCTGGGGGCTGTCCAGGAGGGGCAGCATCACCCTGTAAATGTGACACTCTGCCCTTGAACTGGCGTATCTGGCTTCGAAACCCCTTAGGGAGCCATCTACGCAACATGTCAGGGACCGCACGACAGCAGATATGTACCTGTCTGGTCCTGCTCCCAAGGGGGACATGCTCCATCCTCAGTGGTAGTATCAACAAAAGGTGGTGCAAAGTCAACAGAGATTGATGTTAATGGCTGGGACCCAGATGTGCTAGTGCCCGGTGCCATGGTCAGCTGAAGTAGGACAGGAGGATCTGCCAGGACCTACCAACCCATTCGGCTTATGGTGTTGCGTTTTAAACCCACATATGGCTTAGTGATAGATAACAGCATACAGGATTACCTACGAAAGTATGCATAGATATCACCAGCAACCCAACACAACAGATGGTATACATTTGCAGAACACATGCATATACACCGCATGGCAACTGTACAATGTGTAGTAGACATGTGCCCGCGGCTATGAACAGTTGCCCATCATTGGCTTGTCACTGGGAATCCCACACAGTGTCAGTCATACCACTGTCTCATATGACACATGTCCAGTCAGGGATGCAATGGCAGTAACACATCCCTATCATCATGTACTGTCTACAATCCTCATATCCTGCTTCTGCTGTGCACAGAAGTGTGTTCAGTGTGTAACACAGGAAACAAATGGTTGCACACACTGACCTGTTCACAGATGGCCCTACAGATGGGGTTCCCTCATGAACAGAGTACTGTCATGTCTGTATTTTAACATGCAGAATAGCCATTACCACACACATGTTAAACAGGCAGTAGTCTCAATGCAGCATAGCTACACTTACATGCTGTAGTTGTGGGGCACATCACCCTCTTGTCATTAGGCTATTTCCCACTGCTGAAAATGATTGAGGTGCATCCAGATATCATCTACGATGCCGTATCAGAACACCACATTCAGGTACCACTCACAGCGACTGTCATGGCCAGATAATAATATGTTTTTCTAGATAGTGTACTGTATTTATCATGCGGATGGCTATGGGTACACCATCACAGCTGTATCACATGCAATCAGCTAGATGAGGACTGCAATAGGTGCAGAGGCCATCACCTGTCCATTTCCATCCGTTACAATACATATGCTGCTGCTGTGCAGGTGTACACCTTCACATCCACCACATAGTGTGTGTGTGTGGGACAGGCAATGTACACCAGGGAAGGGCTTGGGACTTAACCATAATCTGCCACACCCTGAATAGTACAGGGGCAAACCCCTGACTACTCATTACTATTACATGTGCATGACGTTACTACATGTGCCACAGAGGCGGCATGTTGCAGTGCTGTAAGAACATGTGTGTAGGTGAGTGAGTGCCATCTGCAACAGATATAAGTAGACATACATTAGGTGTGGCACACGTCAGTCCACGTGAATAGATGCCATTGTCACCACAACCACAATCTAATGGACATGCCTTGACACCCTTGCCAGGGCGGCGAATACACAATGTAACTACTTAGTTTGCCACACTGCAGTAATGCACAGGACCACATGCACCACAGGGGAAATCTGGAGGTTCTATGGGCTAGGCCATGTGAAAGTGCTTGACAACTGTTGGTATGCCAACGAGGTTTATACTGGGAGTGACTGTGGTTGGAAGCATCACAACCCAGACACAGGGTGCCATTACTGTCATGCAGTATGCATCGCTCCATGGGTGTGTAGAGTTTGGCTGAGTAAGATGGCTGTACAAGGCTGGGTGAGGGGTAATCCTTGCCACTGTGTCACCTGACCATGGTGTGCAGTGCAGGGGTGTAGTGTCTGCAATATCCCACACAGATGGGTACTGCAATATCTGGCCTGACATCCTAGTTACCAATGTGTAGGGCCATAGCTCTGCAATGCATGCCATGTCTGTGTTTGATAGTCCTTCACATGGACATTGCCTGGGATGTGCATGTCCCACAATACTGTACAGTGACATGTACAGATGTACCTGGTTTGGCAGACACATGTAGTGTACACAGCCTGTTATACCCCGATATGCCAATACTGGCCTGGTGTGGCGAAATCTTATAGTGAGGTCGGCCCTGCACCTGCATAGATAGAATGGACAGGTATTCCATGGTGTCAGTGGCATGGGTTCATACAGGGCACATGTGTACAGCATTGTCTGGCCTTAGTGGATCACATATGATGGCACCACATATGTTGCAGCCATTCAGTGTGGAACATAGTGAAGGCACAATGTCCGCATATATGTGCCTACTGTACCGCTGTACAGGGTGCCATGTCCTCTGCAGGCCACTGCGGTCACACCATGCCTACTATCAGTCCTCAATGTGCATGTTACTAGCAACATAGTGGGATATCCTAGGCAAGGTTGTATGTGCATGGCACATGTGTGCGGGACATATGCTGAGTATTAGTAGGGCTGCATACTTAGTTCATAGGTTCATAGGTTCATACTAGGCTATCTGCCCTAGGGCATTTATAAGCCTAGCCAGAGTGTGTGTGGCTTTCACCACCCCTTAGGATGAGAATACTATACCCATTAGTTTGCTGTGCCTCTGTCCAGCAGTGATACAGAGATGATTCCCGGGGTAAACCTACGATCTCCCATCCACTCGTCAAGATTTCTCTTGAACTGAGTCAGTGAGGGGCTCTGCCTCACATGGACTGGGATTCTGTTCCATAGTGTAGGGAGTCCCTGGGTGATGAATCTGTCCCTCCAGCACGTCCTATTTATATCCGTGTTGAGGTTTAAGTCTCTTGCTCTCGTGGCTCTGGTGGATTTGGATTTTTTGAGGTGGAGCATGTCCATTAATTCCGGGTTGGACATGGCCTTGTATGTCAGGCACAGATCACCTCTGAGCAGACGGTATGCACTGAATAGAGCTGGAGTTTCTTCAGTCGGGCATCAGATGACATATGTTTGAGCCCCTTTATCCTTTTGGTGAGGAACTTTGGGGTCTTTCCAACTGCTGCAGGTGTCGGGTAAGGTACATTCAATGGGGCTTGTACTCAATCATTGGTCTGATAAGTGAAGAGTACAGGGTACAATGACCTCTCCTGATCTGGATGTGAATCCCTTCATGATCAGGTGGGCAATGTAGAAGGTCTTCCTAACCACTTTGGCAATGTGAGTGTCAAAAGAGAGGTTACTGTCAACTTGGGTCCCCAGGTCCCTGATAACTTCTTCCGTGTTTAATGGATTACCACCTATGTGGTAATTAGGGTTACCTTGTTTTTCCAAAAGGGTATGACTATACATTTTTGGCATTTAGCTTAAGGCCATGGCTCTGGCACCAGTTATCCATTTCTATGAGACCTTTCTGGAGGATGTCTGTGTCTGATGGAGTGTCAATTATGGTGCCCAGTTTGCAGTCATCTGCAAATTTTGTCAGCCACAATCCCCTATGTTTGCCTGCACTTCAGAAAAATAAATGCCGAACAAGAGGGGCCCAGGACTGAGCCCTGTGGGACACCGCTCGTGACTCGCTTAGAGTCTGACATGGCACCAGCAACTCTAACCCTGTGTGTTCTGTCCTTGAGCCAGTTTGCAACCCATCTTGTGACATATGGGTTTACATCTAAGCTGGTGAGCTTTTCTATGATGCCCGAGTGGGGTATTGTGTCGAATGCTTTTGCTAGGTCAAGGTAGGCTGTGTGAACTGCCTTACCCTCATCAATGGCCTTAGTGACTGTTTCAAAAGTCGACCAAGTTCAAGAGGCAGGATCTGCCCTTGACAAAGCCAAATTGGGTAGGATCCAGTGTCTGTAGGTCCCCAATGTCTTTATTTATGAGTTCCATTATGATCCTCTCCATAGCTTTGCAGACAAGGCTCGTCAAGCTTATGGGCGGTAATTTCAGGGTCCCTAGAAGCACCGCCTTTGTGGAGTGGGACCACAGTTGCCGTCGCCATTCTTTGGACGTATCCTGTAGTAAGGCTAAGATTAAACAGCAGCCTTATGTGTGGGTTTAGTTCCTCATTGAGTTCATGTAGCACACAGCCGGGGACACCGTCCGGTCCCATTGATGCTGTGTTTTTGCTTTAGAGAGCAGCTCTCACCTGGGCATCTGAGATGTTTGGGAGGCTAGACTCTGGTGGGATAGATATTTCTCCTTTTGGGAGGGGGGGATTTGCACTGAACCTGTCTGCCAGTATGTTGGCAATGTCTGTGGGTTCAGTGATTTTTTATCATTTTGGACTAATTCTGAGCATATCTGGGAGTTTCCACCCAGGTTTCTAACATAGCTAAAGAAGGCTTTATGATTGTCTTTGTGTCATTAGCGATTTTTCTCTCAAAGTTGGCCTTGGATGATTTTATGAGTGATCGTAGTTTTTGCTAGTATTGATCAGAGATGCCTTCCCATTTAGGGATTTTGCTCTGTCATGTAGTAGCTTTCTCCTCTTGTTGTAGAGTTTGTTTATGGCTGGAGTCCACCAGACCGGCGCCTGCCTTTGGTGGAAAAGGTCTTGATTTTATTAGGGATTGCTTGATCCATACATTCCTGGAGGTGCTCGTAGAAGGCATTTGTAAGGGTTTCAGCAGCGTGGGTTGTGGTTTCCACTGGCTCGGGGCCTTGAAGGATACCACTCCAGTCTTAAGAAGTGTGAAGTTTGCTTTTGAGACGTTCTTCACTGTGGTCTTTTTTGCTGGGGGTGGGGGCGGGATGTGGATCTCCAGTGAGATTAATTTATGGTCTGATCTCACCAATGAGGGATATACTTCCAGTGTGGAGCATTTTGTCCCCATGTTTGTGATGATCAGGTCTAGTATATTTTCTCCTCTTGTGGGAATGGTGACTAGTTGTTCCATAGCATTTGAGTTTATGAACTCAAGGAACCTTTGGGCTAGGGTGTTGGGGCTTGAGTAATGACCAGCCCTTTTGCCAGATGTATGGGTATGGCTTGCCAACACAGTGCCATGGCTGACTGACAGCTGTACTCCTCGTGAGGTGGCCAATGTGTCATAAGACGGATACTATATAGGAAAACTACAAAACCCACTCCAAAACATGTCCAACGGTACGACAATCACAGCCACCTCTACACAGACTCTGACAGACTAAACACACACTTGCCATGTCCTGTATACAAACCCCTACCGTATCACACTGCAGCAACACGCATTTACGGCAAGCACTACAGCGAATACTACAAAGCACTGTACTTGTCTTATGCAGGCAGACACACACACACACACACACACACACACACACACACACACTTGGCATGTCTGGGATTAGAACACCGACCTAACTACTTTACTACACTACAGCATTACGCAGTTACAGAACACGCTACCGCGATTACTGGGACACAGCACTCCCAGAGGTGTATTTGTAGATGGGTGACATCATTGGCCTTGATAACGTTGGGTATAAGAAATGTATGGAGTGTGAGCAGTATAAAAGCATTACTCAGTCCTCAGGCAAACGGGGACATACACACACATACACACACATGGCAAGTGTGGGACTAGAACACCGTCCTAACTACTTTATTACACTACAGCATTACGCAGTTACAGAACACACTACCGAGATTACTAGAACACAGTACTTCCGGAGGTGTATTTGTAGATGGGTGACATCATCGGCCTTGATAACGGTGGGTATAAGAAACGTATGGAGTGTGAGCAGTATAAAAGCATTACTCAGTCCTCAGGCAAACGGGGACATACACACACATACACACACATGGCAAGTGTCGGACTAGAACAGCGACCTAACTACTTTATTACACTACAGCTTTACGCAGTTACAGAACGCACTACCGAGATTACTGGGGCATCACTCCAGGAGGTGTATTTGTAGATGGGTGACATCATCAGCCTTGCTAACGGTGGGTATAAGAAATGTATGGAGTGTGAGCAGTATAAAGATATTACTCATTCCTCAGGCAAATGGGGAGACACACACACACACACACACACACACACACACACACACACACACACCAAGTGTGGGACTAGAACACCGACCTAACTACTTTATTACACTACAGCATTACGCAGTTACAGAATGCTCTACCTAGATTAGTGGGACACAGCACTCCCAGAGGTGTATTTGTAGATGGGTGACATCATCGGCCTTGCTAACAGTGGGTATAAGAAATTTATAGAGTGTGAGCAGTATAAAGGTATTACTCAGTCCTCAGGCAAACGGGGAGACACACACACACACACACGGCAAGTGTGGGACTAGAACACCGACCTAACTACTTTATTACACTACAGCATTACGCAGTTACAGAACGCACTACCGAGATTACTGGGACACGGCCCTCCCAGAGGTGTATTTGTAGATGGGTGACATCATCGGCCTTGCTAACAGTGGGTATAAGAAATGTATGGAGTGTGGGCAGTCTAAAAGCAATTTAGAGTCCACCGGCAAATGGGGACAGACACACACACGCCAGTGTCGGGTACGGAACACCTGCCTATTTACAGATTACTATTACAATACTACATACATACGAATCGTGCCACACAGACTACACATGTCAAGGCTGTCATTATGACCGTCTGGGAATGCGGACATCAACAGGGATGCTGGCAGTTAAGATGTACATACCTGTGAACCTGTGTGTTTAAAGTAGGAATCCATCCTGACCTGGAGTATGCCCATCTGTGGAATGGACGACTACTACCACTATACATGGTTACAATGGCCATGCCCATACACAGAGGCACACAACAAAGGTGTCACTGGGCATGCTCAAAACTTAGTAGCATAGGGCTGTTCGGAATGCACTGTGTGTCCAGCTACACAAGGATATACTGGGCATACTCATACACTTAGCACAGGGGGCATACTCACACATTTAGTAGCAGTGGGCTGGTCGAAATGCACTACTGTATGTCCATCTACACAAGGATATACTGGGCATGCTCATACTCCCAGTAGCACAGGGCTGACTGGGATGCACCCTGATGCTAAACACGGAGGGCCGCAGTAGCCATGCTATTACAGGAAGACATAAAGAACACATTGCAATGGGCGCTGGTGTTAGTAGTTGACATTGTTAGCGAGAATGCTGCTCTACATATATTTGACACCGGTCTTTTATACATCAGCTGTCATTCTGGGATGATATGGTTGACAGTAGGCAGGCCTTTGTCACAAATCACATGCATCCATAATACAAGGGAGTGTGGATATTACCCAAGTCACATCCGCCTACACAGTGCCATTCCAAGGCAAATGTCCTAAACACAGGTTAACTCCCATACACCTACAGGACAACTGCATTGTTTTCTTATGCTAACCAGTGCTACATGTGTAGCGTCCATATTCACAGCTGGCCACTGTAGATCCAACAATGGGGAGTACTGACATCTGTGCAGTGAGGAACACCTGGCTGATGTCTTTGTAGTGCACAATAGCACTACCACCATATACCTCAGAACTTAGCACTACCACCATATACCTCAGAACCAGACATGTGGGCCATCACACAGGTACGGACCGCTCCAGGTGGTGTACCCACATACATAAAGGCCACTCACATGTACTGACCGGTCCCCCCACGAAAGGCATCACAGATGAGCCATATGCAGGACACAGTGTCACATGCTGCATTCTAGGATGTAAACTGCAGATACCACCATGCCCTCGGACCACCAACACGCACCCATACATGTATGACAGACGAGTACACCACCATGTGACCCTTGTCCTGTGTACTGTACTAAGCTCTACATCAACTGTAGACAGTACACATGTACTGACACAGTTGCATCATGTGTTATGCAATGCAATGATACCACTGTCTGTGACCAGGTCAGCTGTACACATACTAGGGGCCCTTGGTACTTTCCACCATTAGCAGATGTCTGTTGCTGTACACCAGTACACACCCTCATGTATGGATATGACATACATGTACCTGCCCTGGATATGTACATGCCACACACATATACCTGTAAATAGCATGGCTGTTGTAGTCCTTTGTGCAAACAGGTGGCTACTGCCATTACACACATGCACATGGAATGTAGGTCCATGGCTGCTGAATGCTAACAGTACATAAGGTGTGATATCAATGTTGACAGAGGTAACATCCCCTCTGTACTGGTCACCCATCATATCATACAACAGTCCATGTGTCATGTATGTCATTACACATATCCACCAATTGCAATGCCTACAAACATGACCAAATGTCAGGACTGTAGGACCTACACACCTGTACACGTAGTGTTGTGCGTTCAGATAACATGCGTGTGCAGTTGCTGATGTATGCAGGTGGCATGTATCCTAGTACATCATGCAGCTGCAATGCAGCCTCAACATTGTCAACTGTATATGGTGAGATGCTGAATGTACAGAAAGATGTACCACAGGTATGGGCAGATGTGGTGAAATAACTAAGTAGCGGGGCATCTTTGCAGATGGATGTTTGCTGTGGACAGCTCACAGGTGTGTCACAAGCGGTTCTACAATACCCTATGTAACCAGTAAGCAATCTATTCGTTAATTGTAGGACATAACACACAACTTAGGCAGCGGTCAGAGTGACAACGAAGGTAAATCACTTGACACCTGTTAATAGATATGATGTCCCTACTGCATATATCAGCACTGTTGGCACAGGAAGCGTCAGTACAGTTTGTAATGCGTGCAATACTGCTGTATTTCTGACATACATAACATGAGCTAGGCAGGTCTGAGATTCACAGTACTGGCACGTGTGGTTGCGTGTGTCCATATATGTCACATATTGTGGGGAATACATCTCAATTGTTATTCACTCTCCTGAAGACTAGTGTACACATCTGTATAGACTGCAATGTAGAAAGCAGGGCATAGGCAGGGGCGTGTATCTCACACATGCGAGGTATCTGTATGTGCATGACACAGGTGTATTAATTACTGAATGCCACAGTGTGTGTATGTAGGGCTGACTGGTCCCTGGGGTGAGGAAGTATGTTACCATACTGAACTGATAAGACCCCCTCCCACCATCCAGGCGATGCATTCAACTATCCGTGTTGATGTCCCCGATCTTAGGCCATACTGACTACCTGTACATGTGTATTCTCTGTGGCGCGTCATGTAGATGCACAGTACTGTAATGATGATTTGCACATAGGCAGGGGTCCTCATCCCACCAGTAGCAACTGTGTGTGAGTGTGTGTTACTGTGTCAGTGAAGCTGTGTGTGTTACAGTGTCACTGAATACATGTGTGTCAATACCTGAGTGTGTGGGTGCAGTTGTATGTTGGCATCCTGTCATGGGAATGGGTATTACTGATTCCCATTGAAGATCACACTTCCCACTGGCCTCTACCCTTGTAATCAGCTAGACCACTCTCTTACCTCACCACTCCATGTAACTGTAACTGTGATGTCACCCTTTTTGGATGTCACGTCTGTGGCCACAGTAGCTTAATACACAGCTATCATGCTCTTGGAACGGTAGATGTGTTTGTAACGTGGGACATTCTCACTGGTATGTGGCAGCTACATGGTGTATGCTGGTATATTCATACATACCTGTGAGTAGTCCACATTGACATATGGGACACAACTGCAAACACTGACATCCCCGGCACGTGCAATTAGACCTGAAGAAGGACAGCAGAACATCATGACCAACATGCATTTACTCTTGTTACACAAGACACATACTGTTAACAGTATTGTACACCTGTACTACATGGTATATCTGCTGCCTGTCAACAGTCCTCAACATTTGTAAACTGTAAGTATCATCCTAGTCTGTTCACCCTGTGCATCAGACCATATGAGCATGTCCCTGCACCGATGGTGTGGATGTCAGGGATGCGGACAGGCATCATCATATGCACAGGGTGTTAATGTTTGCCGGAGGCCTAGGCTGCACTGTTGTTACACAAGAAACATACTGTTAACAGTATTGTACACCTGTACTACATGGTATATCTGCTGCCTGTCAACAGTCCTCAACATTTGTAAACTACACATATCATCCTAGTCTGTTCACCCTGTGCATCAGACCATATGAGCATGTCCCTGCACCGATAGTGTGGATGTCACGGATGCGGCACAGGCATCATCATATGCACAGGGTGTTAATGTTTGATGGAGGCCTAGGCTGCACTGTTGTTACACAAGACACATACTGTTAACAGTACTGGACACCTGTACTACATGGTATATCTGCTACCAGTCAACAGTCAACATTTGTAAACTACAAGTATCATCCTAGTCTGTTCACCCTGTGCATCAGACCATATGAGCATGTCCCTGCACCGATGGTGTGGATGTCAGGGATGCGGACAGGCATCATCATATGCACAGGGTGTTAATGTTTGCCGGAGGCCTAGGCTGCACTGTTGTTACACAAAATACATACTGTTAACAGTATTGTACACCTGTACTACATGGTATATTTGCTGCCTGTCAATAGTCCTCAACATCTGTAAACTACACGTATCATCCTAGTCTGTTCACCTGTGCATCAGACCATATGAGCATGTCCCTGCACCGATGGTGTGGATATCAGGGATGCGGCACAGGCATCATCATATGCACATGGTGTTAATGTTTGCCAGAGGCCTAGGCTGCACCATTGGATGACATCATGTGTGTGGGTATGGGCCTTTGATCTAATTGGGCGTGTGTGGATGTTATGCATGTGTGTGTTGAGGTGCCCTACATATGTGTCCAGTGTGTGCGTGTATGTCTGCACACAGTTCTCCCATATGTCTGGCCTACACAGGGGTATTATTGACAGCTGCAGACTGTACAGGCGAGGTTTTACAGTTCACGGTGTCCAGCCACGGACATGTGACCTGTGCCTGCCAGGGGTTTCACGGGCACTACCAGACAGAAGTGCAGATTGGGTACTGTCTGATGTCACTAGTCAACT
Organism: Protopterus annectens; assembly: GCF_019279795.1. Taxonomy (NCBI): domain Eukaryota; kingdom Metazoa; phylum Chordata; order Ceratodontiformes; family Protopteridae; genus Protopterus; species Protopterus annectens. Next base: position 1,379,879,959 of record NC_056729.1, read on the forward strand.
GGAACCATGTCCCGTGGCATGCTGTGTCGTGGTGTAGACAGCACAGCACCAGATGCACTGTTGCTGCTACCGCCACTATGAGAACAGGCATGTGAGGTAGCTCGTACATGTAGACCTGACACAGGTGATGTAGCAGACCTACGTCCACATGCCGGATGCCTCACTCCTACCAGATGTTCCAACACAGACAGCTCACACTCGCGGATTGTCATGCCACGGTCAAGGACTCCAACCATGTCACCCAACCGTCTATCCAAAGCATTGGCAATCTGCTGTTGAGCATTTACCATTGCCTGGATGATGTTGTTTAAAGAATGGACAGCAGCCCTCTGTAGCCTCTGATCTTCTCTGTTGCACCATTCAGCACGTGCCTGTGCCTCCATTACAGCCTGAAACATGCATCTGGTGACACCAGCTGCTGTGCTCTGTCATGCAGGAGCATGTTGGCCAGAGGTCCTCCTATGAGCAGCACTGGCCACGTGCCTGTGTGGGGCACCACCAGTAGTTTGGCTGACACCACGGTGTGCAGGCACACCTTCCATAGCCTCCACACTTTCCTGTTCCAAGCTACCACGCGTCAACTGTCCTTCCTCTATAGCCACTGGTGATGGGGTATGTGCAGGTATGGGATCTGTGTGTGGGGATGAGGTGGATATAGATGGAATGGCAACCAGTGGCACAGTTTCAGCCCCTGACAACTCTGCCTGTGTCCCATCATACATTCATCATCACTGCTACAGTCTGTGGGGACACTAACATCTGATGTACCATAGAAGGGCAATGCACCTACATCACCTATGAGGGCAGACAAGAACTGTACATTACAATCTATACAATAGACACATACACACACACACACACACACGCATGTGATATGACAGAAGGCATGCAACATGCATGTGATACGGCAGACGGCATACAGCGCAGACAATAATAGTGGTAGTTATCATACATCCCTAGGTTGCACACAACAGCATGCTTGTGTCATAGCAGACGGCATGCAAATTACACAATCATAGTAGTGGTTAGCATACATCCCTGTGTTACACCATGTTGACCAGCACAGGTTAACAGTACACCTGCTTGATGTGTGGCATATGACCTTGATAATCACATGTAGTATGACATGTGATCTGCTGACATGTGTAATGACATGTATACATGTTTAACACAATGGTGTCCTGTCAAATATACAGTGGGGCAATGGTGTACCAATTCAGTGTTGTCTGTCCACCCTACAGATATACTACAAATTTAGCTGATGTGCATGGCCATTGCAGGGAAACATGAGGTGTCTCTAGTGCTATACAGTGTGAGTTACAGACAGGGTCCATAGCCATGTCTGTGTTCAGATACAATACATATATACTGTGGAATGTGACCCACGTCACTGAGGTGTATACACACTAAACCATGATGTGGAAGTTGTGACACAGGTCACTAATGGGTATACGGATGACACCCCTGCACATCTGCAACCATATTGCTGCAGCCTGGCAACTATGGCCAGATATGGCAAACACGTCAGTACGCCATATCCCACATGACATCTGTGTACCACACACACACACACACACACACACACACACACACACACACACACGAGGATATGGTATGGCATTTATGTCCATCACCAGCAACAGGAATGTACTGTATCTGTAGCCTGATGTGGATACTGTACAGGTGACTGCTGTCATGTTGCAACACCCTCAAGATGTTCAACACATCTTATGTGGTGGATTGATGTTATGCCTACACAAGATGTGCACAGGCCTGTAGGATGTCTAGTGTTCCACATCTACATTATGACCATTATACAAAGGCCATGGCCGAACCATGTGTAGCCACTGTATGACAGGGTGTACACACAAGCACAACGCGTCTACTGTGTGTGTTGCTCCATGTCTCTGTCATCCTCCATGGCCATGTGTGTACATGTGTTGTACAAATTATTGTGATGGGCATCTATTTCACATGTCTGTGTTGTCCCATATGACATATATGCTCCACTGACAACAGGGTTATGCAGATAAAGGGTGGCATGCGGCATATGTTTTCAGGTTAGGTAGGCAGTGTAGCAGCCAGGCCAATAGATGTCATGGACATGTCAAGATAGCACATCACATTGTGTGACATTCATAGCAGGACAATGATCCACACCAGTGAAACCTGTGTGCTGGCCATACTCCAGCCCACTGTGTAGTACTGTTTGGATTCACCACATGTGTAGATCAGATCTGTTGTACGTTCCTAAAGTGAACATCACCTCCACCATTGTATGCACAGCTGTCAACACATCCGGCAATAAAGTTTGTGAGGATTCATGTCGGTGAGATGATTCACATAGTTTGCAAGTGTTGCACATGGATATTGTGATGCATTTCAGGTCCAACCTGTATATTGTGACAGGACCATACATTATGCGTACATGCTGTGAATGGCCACATGGCAGATAGATTTGTGCATTACAGTTCCTGATAAATAATAACACTCTCACCTGCAACGGGCTGCTGTCGCAGCGGAATTCCAGAGGTACCTAAATAGGATTAACACAGCAGTATGAGCATAATCCACCCATGTATAAAGGCTACAGGAAGCAATGTGCATAAAACATACACCAGTACATTAGACTATACTATGGTGTATGCACGTGTGCATACACAGAGTAGCATACTATAGTATGAGGCATGTGTGTATACATGCCTTGCATACGATGTTACATTACATATTGTACAGTGACACATGCAACTATATGGAATATAGTTGGTATAGGTGCAGTACTGACTTACCAGGCAACTCCAGGCTCAGTGGTTGAGAGACACCCACTTCCACAATATTGGCTAAGGCTTGTGGATGTGGTTCTGCAGGTGTCCCAGGTTGGCCAGTAGCTCCTCAGTACATGTGAGTGGGGGCTGGGTTGGTGGTCCACCACCTGTTGCACCTTGTTTTCTGACGATTGCATTTGCACGCTGTTTCGCCCATCTAATGAGGTCTTACAGTGTCTGCGCACCTGCTGGTATGTGTGGTTGTGGCCACTCACATCATTAACCCCCATGCGAAGTTCCATCCACAGGGTATCCCGCTGCTGTGCATCCTGTGGCACATGGCTGAACAGGATGTCATGATTGTCGAGTAGGTATGGGATGAGGGCCTCATCCTCCAAGCGTGTAAAAGGGGGAAGCCTTGCACGCAGCATACCTGGAAGACATAATGATGGAGACAGGTCACAGTACCTCAGAGACATACAGAGCTACAGCTGAACATACATGTGTATCGCATTAATTCAGTTTAAATAGTTGTATTTGCAAACCTACATGACACTGATGTGTTTGTGTCACACACGTGACACTCAATGTTGAGTGGATATAATCACCATACATGTGTGTGTGTGTGTCGCCTGATTACATTGCTCATACTCCATGTGGTTGCTGTCTTGATGTGGGCATGTCTGTTTGCCTGTACTGGTGTTCCTACCTATCAGCACATGGCTGGATGTGTCCACATTAATGCAGTCGACCCTGACGCAGTGTATATGTCACATATAAGGACTAACACTGCCTTAACGGACATGACCTGTGACCCTGCAGACATGCTCACATAAGGTTTTACATGTATGTGTTCTGCCATATACATCTACACGGCACTGTACACTGATTCAACATTCTGCCATGTTATCGCCTGTGTTGCACATGTGATACACATGGGACACTGGCTAGCCAGATGGTATTTGCAGGGATAGATATCAACTATAGCATGTACAGTCAAAGTCAACTAGTGGGCTATACGCCATGGGCCATGTATGCATCTAGGATGAAAGTTTACCTGGCAGTAGCCGACAGGCAGGTCTGTGGGGCCAGGTGGAGCAGTGCCACATTACTGATCCACAGGGTTAATGATACATATACCATGCGGTCATCACACCATGTCTGAGAGGGGAGCGATGTGCAGTTTTGACGGACAGGAATGCATAGTGTGGCAGGACTATTTCAAGTGTATGGGACAAGGATTTGTCCAGCATGTGGTAGGTAGATGTCCATGAAGTATGTGTTCGAGATCAGGATGAGTACGTGTAGCATGTCCGACATCACTGGGATGGACATGGATTTATTCAGGGTATGCATCATGCTACATAGTGGAAATGGGAATGGGAAGGCTGGTGTAGGCCATCTGCACATGGCCAATACCCCTTAAAGGAAATATGTGATCTGATATGGGTCACTTGAGTGTTCTGTATGGCTGGACAATGATCTCTATATTCATGAATGGCACCCTATCATTATTAAGGTTGCCACATATGACTCCCTGACAGCTGTGGTGACGTAGCTATCACAGGAAAGACAACTGCCCAGCTGCATCCCTCACACACAAGTGTCCATTATGCTGACCGCTGCCTAGGTGGTAGTTCATGGGTACAGGGTTATTAACATAGGGGTGACAATGCGAGTCAGCTATTGCTCCTAGGTGATAGTCATTCGCATACTTCAACAGGCAGATGCCTTCTGTTTGTCTGTGAGGTATGGACTACAATGAGGGGGAATAGAATTCATTAATCTTGACATACTGTAGCTGCCACTGGTGTGATGATCACGTATTATTCAGACACCTTCTATAGTGTTGGTTCTGCCAGCAGTCCTGTTGCAAAACACTCCTGTGACATAGGAATGTACATCTAGTATACAGACTGTAGGTGGTACAAAGTATGGGTGATGATGTCCTATGACCTGGCAAGGATATGATATGCAGTATGACATCAACCATGCTGTCATCTACATCTGTACTGCTGACATCACTTAAGTGATCAAGGTTCATGGCCTTCCAGACCAGACTCAGCAAGGTAGTAGTGCAGTACTTCCCATTATCAGTGGTGTCTCCACCTTTGTGGGTTGTGATACCTGTTGGTGTGCACCATTCAGTGTGTACACAACCTGACATGGAGCTATGTTTTACATGATGTGCACGTGGAGAGCATCTTGTTTTGCCATATGTGTATGATACAACCTGTGATGTGGGCAGGTCCCATGTAGACTGAGTACAGTTTGTACCTGCATAGTTGTGGGTACAGGGGACCTGTGGTTGTGTACCTGTTGGGAGGAGGGGGCCGTGTGTTTATATTATCCAAGACCCTATCTGGATTGCTTATTCATGCTAAGCACTTGTTCAAGACTTGTAAACACTATGTAAGCTAATAATTACTATAGCACTCAATCTTCCACATTACCTACAGGTAAGGGTGAACAGGTTTTGTACATACTTTTCTCACTTGAGTAGAGCAATGTAGCTCTTGTACTCATTTTCATCACTTATCTAGGTGAATGTAGTTCTACATTCAGGCATGTCCAAGAGTCAACTGCCAGTGTTCTCACCTATCTGATGAATCTGGACATCTTGCGGCAATGTACACAGCGCCTCATCTACACAGACAAGCCTCTCCGCCTACCACCCAACACTACAACCTGTGAGAGATGCACTCACCTAGCCAAACTGGAGGTAAAGATCTCTCCAACCAAGCCTGACCCTGACTGTCATGTGGAGAAGGTACACAGTCGCACAACACCACACTCATCACATATGTATCACTGAATCTACCCCACCATTAACTCGGAAAACTACTCGTGTACCAACACATTAATTCAATGGTTTCTGGAATTCATAAACACCAATGCCCTGACTCAACATATCCACACACCCACCTGGGGAAACAATATCCTAGACCTAGTCATTACCAACATGTGTGACTGGTGCTCCACACATGAAGCCAATTCCTCGTTGGTCCAATCAGACCATGTGCTGAACATCGTTGATATCCACATCCCGCACCTACCCCCCATTAACTCATTAGCCCCGAGTACCTTCTCATGGCGCCTGTGTGGTCAACACAGAGCACGCCATGAGAACATAGAAATTGCAAGCCATTAGCTCCGAGTCCCTTCCACAAACGAGACTCCAGATTTGTAGTTCACCTTAATGTAAAACAAGCTGAAATTGTAACAGAATGTGTAATTTACCTTCTGTAGTTATGATTCAGCTTGTTATTACATTAAGGTAACATTGAATATTTTAAAGAAAATTGAGTTTGAAAAAATCTTCGTAAAGCAAGTGGTGGCAGCCAATCGGATTCTTGCAATCCAAGCCACCACTTGCATAACATCTCCACCCCCAAACCAAATTTCTTTTGTCTTCTGTAAATAAAAAGAGGGTCCAGCAGCAGGTATTTCTTTTATTTTTCCAAAGATTTTGGAGATTTCACATGCCGCTGGATCCTCTTTTTTTTCTTACTATCTTTCGAAGATTTCTCGGCACACAGTACTGTCGGTTCCCGGTCAGCTTGGCTCTTTTTTTTGTGTCTTCCGGTAAGCAAACTAAGTGACTTATGCACTTTAATTACTCAGATTTAACATATAGGGCATAAATAATAAGTTGTTAGTTAAAAAACTGCTTTACATAAAATTTTATTAGTTCAACATATCATAGTAATATGTATTCATAAATATATTGAAATTACTATGATACTGTGGGTAAGCTAGACACAATATAATGACAAATGCTGCCAAATATAAACCTAACATACTAATAGAAAGCGACAATTTAAAACGCTGGATTTTTGCAACATGTTCCTATAAGATAAATCAGATAAACAATGAATTTAAATTTATATTTATTTATTCAGAGGTTTTATGTGTTTTTTTATGTATTTCTATGTATTTAAATAGGTTGTTTTTAATACGGGTGAATTATTTTAATTATTCATTACTATCATGAATATTACGATATGGAGTACGGTCTTGGACATTGGGTTGTTTGCCTTATTGTGGAGTTGGTTTCTCCCCGGTGGTTCTCCGTGCCTGCTTGCTGTGTTTCTTCGTGGTTTTTTTAGTATTTTCAGTTTTCCTTGGTTGTAATATTACGATATGTATAACCATGCTGATTCGACAGTTTAAATTGCGTTCTCATTGGCAATAAGGTTCAATCGTATCACTATGATGGTATACAGAAAATGTACAAATGAACAAAAAACGCGAATTTTATTTTATTTGTTATTAAAGTGCGTTAACGTGATTGTGGTTAAATAAATCCTTCCTGCATTAACTTGGTGGTATTCCTTCGGTACTACAGCATTCACTACTTTTTAGATTATTGTTTTTTGTTTTTGAATGCCAACACTTTCAGTTTACTGTTTAAAAATCATGCTAACCAGTTTGATGTGCAGAGGGGGTGGGAACTTAACTTGTTTGGGAGGACACGCGCTCGGAGTCCTTACACCCTAGTAAAACGCTGTGCTTGCTGTTTGCAGAGGTCCTGGCACTGATTCAAGTGTATATAGACCAGTAAAGACATGACAGTTTACAAAGCTCATCCTCTTTTGATTTTTCTAGTGGTGGCCTGTTTGCTGTGGACTCTGCAGTGTCTGTAGTCGAGCCTCTCAGAGCCCGAGAATTTCTTGCAATGCACGTTGTATTTGCCCAGTCATGTCTTTAATTTCATTTATTTAGAAGGGATGTACACGATAAAGGCCATGTGAGTGTGTGTTGGGAGAATGGCTATTTTCTGGGATACTGTCCAAGAGCGATTTTGTTCCTCGATCTATTAATTATTTTGGGGGGAAGTTTTAAAGCAACAAATAATTACTTCTATGTTTTGCTGTGTTGCCGGAGGTCACCATGATTTGATTGTGCGTGTGCGACAGTGCTGGATCTTGATATGTCAGCCTTCCTGCCCAGGGCAAACATGATGAATGTTTTTCCTGTGCAGAGTCATTAGTACATTCCAAGTGTTTTTCCTCCAAGTTGTAAAATGCAACACAGTTTTACTAAATTGATGTTGCAGAAAGACAACATAATCTACTCCATTTGCTGCATTAAATGCACGTTTTCCATTTTTGACAGTGACTTCTAAAGCTAAACATTCACATATTTTCTCTGGTAATGCTATACTTGTTTATGTTTCGGCTTACTAATTTAATGTAAGAAATCATTTTATGATGCATAGCTGTCAGACTGTGGCAGCATGTTTGTACAGTATTTCACAAGCCAGTATCAACTGGTACAAGAGCTGGAAAGTTGTACTGATTGATTTCTTTGATTGCAGTTAAGATTTATAAATGTTAGTGGAATAAATATGTGTACCCAGATGTTCTGCTTGTTTATGTTTTGGAGAAAATCTGTAAATTGCATTTTTGCAAGTCAGAATATTTCAGTGAATGCAGAAGCTGGGAGTGTTTTATACTACCCGTCTACTTTTGAGAGCTAATTTAAACATTTATAGTAAAATGCCATTTTTAAAATAACCTAGAGAATTACTTGTTTGTGTTGGAAATAAAAGTGTTGTTAGTTCTTCATCTAGTTTTGTACAGCTTCCCTTCTCTGTATTATGGAAAATGTTGACATGTCTTGATGGACTGCTCTAAATAGTTACGAGATGACACTTTTTTAAATCTTTCTTTGAAATAAAAGAAAAGGAAATTGTAGACAGCTAATGATTGATCAGTTTTGTTTCTTTGTTTTTCCAGTCCGTAACAGGGGAGTCTTGTCTTTCTCGATGAGTATGTAGTCTCCACCCATAGTAAAGTATACAGGTGTCCACCTAGACTGCTGGTGTGTAGTCGTTTAGTTTCTTGTCCTGGTAGTTTTGTGGCTGGCAGTTTTGTTTTTAATTCTCTAATAATAACTGCAGTTTGTAAAGCAAAATCATGATGTTAACACAGTCTTTTCATGCAGATATTGCAGTACACTGCAGCGATCATATTTTTATTAATTGCATTTTCCCTTGTAAGATACAGCGAATTGCAAAACTTATGTTTGCAGTATGCTGACCTGATGTACATTTTTGCAACCTGTTGAAGTAGGAACTGTTGTACCTCTCAACTGTACAGATTTTTGCAGAATGTCCAGATTTTTGCCTCATATTTTTGGTCTGCTCCTCAAAAAACAATTGTTTTTCTGGCAAATCATTGAGGATTGAAGTCAGGAAATAATGACTGAGATTTGAGTTACAGACTTCATACTCTTCAGAAAATTCATGCTAATGCAAAATCTGTTATTCTATCAATTTTCTACGTTTGTAAGAACAATATTTATAAATTGTCCCTATTTCGGGGCTTTGTCCTTTCATTATATATGGCTTTGTCTAGATTTCTGGGTCTTAGAGGTTGAGAGGTTTGCATGGAGTTTGGTATTGCACCTTATCCCAGACAACTGTTGCACTGTACTTTTTTCTTATGTAGAGATGAAATACTTTTGCTTGCCAAAATTTTTAGAGCTGTAACCTGCCCCATATGACATGATAGGAGGCATCCCTTGGAAACAGAGCATTTATTTGTTTTATTTTTTGACAGATCATAATTATGTGGTATCTAGACATCACAACATTAGTTACAGGCTGCCTTTATTTCCGAGCTAACTGCAGCCACAGGAGATCTATGCTCCCTGTAAAGATGTACTGCCAACTAGATATTATAGATGACCTACTTTTAATCCAGGGCTGACTGTATAAAGTGTTGTAGCATTGCAGCCACTGTGTAGATGTCTTCACATCTGCATAAAAACAATATTTTTATCACCTAAAATGCTTTGCTTTTGTATAATGAGGCCTGGCCACTGCTCCACATATCGTCATTCAGCAAGTGTGAACACAGAGAAAAGAAGCAAAATTACCAGACAAACTTCCTGCTTCACAGAATAAACTATGACTTCATAGAGATGTGAAGAGCTAAAATGTGTTGGTGTTAATGGCAGTAAGCTTGGTGAGATGCAGGAACATATCAATTTTTCAGTCTGGTGACATTTAATTTTTAATTTCCATGTTTTTCTGTTTTTAGTGCTAGAGGAATGGAGTTCTACAGTTTTGGAATTTTGTTTAAGTATATGGAGTCAGAATTTAAGATTTCTTTATGGTGAGCAGTGATTTGTCTGTAAAGTTGTTTGCCAGTGGCAATCTCTTCATTAGTTACGGATTTCTATAATGTGGAATTGTTCAGATGATTTCTCTTCTGCAGAGATTGTTTGTATTGAGTGATAATGGTGGATTGTAATAACAGAAGTTTGAGTGGCCTTTTTGTCATTATTGGTTTATACATTTTGTTCTTTGCTTATTTATAGAGTGCTTAAAACTACAAATTTAAAACGCATTCTAACAAGTGGTGCTGTATTACATAGGGAATATAATTTAATGCAATCAGGAAGTTGAATCAAAGAACAAATACATGTATGCATGGCCACAAAAATGTGCGCAAGGAGTCTGTTTTGAAAATAGCCCAAATGTAAACTTAATCCTCTACTGACCAGATGCATTTTATATATATATGGGTTTACATGCAGTTTCAGTGGCACAGAATTTTACCATTTATGGTAGGAGTGTAAAGAAAATAGTAAATGCACATACGAGTATTTATGTCTATGAATGTGATATAGCACTCAGTCATTGTCCATGCTGGTGTGAATGACCTGAGACGTACCTCCCTGGACTACATGAAAAGAGACATAGAGGAGCTCTCTGAGCATATAACCCAGGCCGGTATGAGCCTGACCTTGAGTAGCATCTTACCCTCACCAAGAATGATGCCACAGTATAAAGACAAAATTATCAATTTTAACAATTGGCTAAAGTATTGGTGTCATTCAAAGGAGATCCAATGCCTGTCAGCCTGGGATGACATGCTCGACAAGCCACGATGCTTCACTAGGGACGACTTGCACCTGTCACCCCTGGGCTTTCGGATATTGGTAAAGGCTCTTGCTACCCCCATAGTGCCTTTTTTAGGTAAGGGTCAAAAGACAAACCCACCTCCATAGGTATCACAAGGGATAAACTAAGAGTAATGCTACTCAACGCCAGAAGTCTAAACCTCAAGATGCATGCACTCGAAACTCTCCATAACATGGAGAACATCGATATCTGTGCAGTAACAGAAACCTGGTTCAAGGCTCCCGACAGCACCCCAGCACTACCAGATTATACCTCATTCCATGCTTTTCGGCCCCAAAAATTGGACCAAACCACAAAAGGAGGGGGAGTATCAATATTTGACAAAGATACCCACACCTCCAGGTTGGTGGCACAGCACGAAGCATCAGATTATCCATGTGCAACAAACAGTGGGTAAAACTGACTTCCAGTTTATAGCCTGCTACAGACCACCCTCCCAAACCCAGGAACCCCACGCAGCCTTCCTGAGAACACTGTCAAATTCACTTTTCCCAAGTAAAATGTATGGAAATGAGTATATTTTCTGGTTATATATAAGTATTTAAAGGAAAATTTGTTTTTTCCTTTGATACCACTTATCGCAACGAGAATAGTCTGTTTATATTTTATCTTCGTATTTCACAGATTCATTTTGGATGCAGTGTTTACAAATATGAGACGACTATTACATTCTTGGTAGATGTGTGTATACATACACTGTGTATTGATATACATATTGACTTGGGATTCTGTGTCTAGACGTAGTTTTTGGCTGGGTTGTTCAATGAGGAAATGCACAGCACTCACTTTTTAAATTTGCTTTTTTTAAAAAAAAATGGTTATTGTAGATTATCTGCTTCTGGAATTTCATTTTCAAATGTACTTTTTCACTGTATGTTCAACTGTAGAGTAGGTCCGAACCGTGTCTTGGGGAGTACACTTTTTGCGTTATGCGTGGTTTCCTGTAAACCCGGAAGGTTTGACTTCATAAGTTTTGGAGCATTGTGTATTTACCGCTGACGTCTCGCATGTTTTGCCTCATAAATGCCTGCATTTTTAAAAGAAAGTTAACAAATGTGAAGCTAGAAATGTAAAATGTTGTTAGCTGTTTAATTTTTCTCTAGGATGATTTTGTTTTAGAGGCATATGGTTTTGTTTTCCTAAGGTATATTGCTTTAGCGCTGTGCCAGTGTTCAGGTACATATCCTGTAGTAAGGCTATAGCATTTTTATGTGCGGGTTTAGCTCCTCTTGGAGTTCACGTAGCACGCAACCTGGGATACCGTCAGGTCCCATTGATGCTGTCTTTTTAGCTTTACTGAGGGCGGTTCTCACCTGGACATCTGAGATGACAGGGAGGTTACATTCAGCTGGGATAAGTATTTCTTCTTTTGGGGGTGAGGGAGGGGAAAAATTTGCACTGAACCTGTCTGCCAGAATGTTGGCAATATCTGTGGGTTCAGTGTATTTTTTGTCATTGTGAACTAACTCTAAGCATATCTGAGGGTTTCTGCCCAGGTTTGTGACATAGCTGAAGAAGGCCTTGTGGTTATCTTTAGTGTCCATAGCGATTTTCTCTCAAAGTTGGCCTTGGATGTTTTTTATGAGAGAACGTAGAACGTGCAGTAGTTTCCTTTTGTTGTACAATTTGTTTCTGGCTGGGGTCCACCAGACAGGACGCCTTCCCTTGGTGGGGAGGGTCTTGGTTTTATTTGGGATTGCATGATCCATGCATTCTTGGAGATGTACATAGAAAGCATTTGTGAAGGATTCTGCATTGTGGGATGTAATTTCCACTGGCCCAGTGGGATTAAAGGATACCATCTCAGTTATAAGAAGTGTAAAGTCAGCTTTTGAGAAGTTTTTCACTGTAGTCTTTTGTGTTGGGGGTGGAGGTGGGATGTGTATATCCAGGGTGATTAGTTTGTGGTCAGATCTCACTAGTGAGGGGTATACGTCCGGTGTGGAGCACTTTGTCCCCATGTTTGTGATGATCAGGTGTACTATAATATCTCCCCTTTTTTGGAGAGGTGACTAGCTGTTCCATTGCATTTGAATTTATGAATTTTCAGGAAACTTTGGGCTAGGGTGTTAGTAAGTTGGTGATTAACTGTACTTAGATGTATTGCTTCATGTCATGATTGAAAACAATTATGCATTTATACTGGACTAGAGTCTACTCTGTGCTGCAAGAGAAACACGCTCATTTCTAGACTCCCTGAAATGTGAATAAAGTCAGAGCATCCTGGTTGCTGGTTAGTATCTTATCAGGGCATCTTTTTTAATCTTTTTTTAATAGATTTATTTACCTGAATTTAGAGAAAGCCAGCTCACCTAAAAGTATTGTGACTTGTATTGTGACTTCTAGTGTTCTGATCTGAGTGAGCAGAACTGGTGCAGTTATAATAGATTTATCATTTGTTTAGATACGAACATCATAAGTAAAGCTTAGATGCATGTAGTGCAAAAAATTTTAAGATTCGATTAAATTAAATTACTAAAGGCTATATTGATCTGTTATTTCTCCCCTTTTGTTTGTTCTTGGAGAAAGAAGTAATCTGAGAGGGAGAGAGGAAGCGGAAGGGAGAGAAATGTACATTGGTGATGCAGTCTTAGGTACTACATTTATCTTCTTTCATTTGCAACCACCCCAAACATAGTTTATCGAGGCACACTATACAAAGCCATGCAGGTCTCACCAGAGCACAGCCCACTTTCCCACATATGATAATGTAAACTGTCTTTATTTTCTAAAGTGTAACTTACCACAGTTTTAGGAGGGAGGACTGAGCTCACTGAGGCACAGTTGAAAGGTATGGAAGGAGATATTGAAATGTTTACAGTTTGCTTGCTGAACTGTGACTGCTTTGTATTGTCAGATATTCACATTTCTAACCAAATTCCATACCTTGAACTGCAGGTTTATTTGCTTTCCATAGCATCTCTCATAAGCTTTATCTATCAAACAGCATAGAAGTGTATAGAGAAAAACAACTTGTCTTTCTAGAATCCAACCCTGTAACAGAACCTAGATTTCCCTCTATGCATTTTGGATCACAAAAAATATATTAAAGTCAGGGTGAAGGCCCTCTTCACCCTGACTTTAATATATTTTTTGTGATTATAACAAAAGGTAATAAGTCTTGGGCAGAAATAAACAAGTGCTCCAGATATTCTGAATGATTTAGTTTTGCCTAGAAGTTACCCATGTTATTACTTGCTGACTACTACCTGCATGGAGCTATGCTATATTTTGGGAATTTTTCTGGCCTTTGTCAGTAGTGTGTGCAACTTGTGTGGGAGGAAGGGCTAAGTGTTATACTATTTTACTGAATTACTGTATTACATAACAGCTGCACAAGGAGATAATGATTACCTACTCAACAGGTGATGTGCAGCAATTATCACCTGTGTCAGAGCATGCATACCTTTCCAGTAATGAAAGGCAGGTCATTATCACCTTAGCAATAAGTCAGTTACAATATAGCACTGAGTCATTATCACTTTTCAGGTAAAACTATTAGGAGCTGTCACTGTTGAAGTGCAACTCGTTATCACATTGATGAATGCACAAGGCAGATTGTGTTTTTTTTCTCTGCTTCTAGTCATTGCAAGCCACCCCCTTCATTCTTCAACTACCTAGCCTCTGAAATCCCTTATTTTATATATAATATCTATCTATGTGTGTGTGTGTGTGTGTGTGTGTGTATGTATGTATATATATATATATATATATATATATATATATATATATATATATATATAGTATGTATATATATGTATATGTAATATATAATCTATATACACACACAGCCATATCTGTATTTTCACTTATAACATACAGATATAACTATCCATTTTATTAATGTAGTTCATATCTTTGTGAATTAATGTAACTGAACCACATATAATGAAACAGTTGAATGTGTCAAACTATCACTACATACTGAATGTGTTGCTTTTCAGCTGCCTCTGTGCAGGTGAGTAACATTATATTCTATACAATTGTGTTTTTCAGCTTTGCATTCACCCATCACACACCTCAGTGAAGATGCCATCTGTTAAGAAGTTAACCGACGTTTACGTGGGCGAGGATACTGATTCTGACAGTAATACCAGTGGGTCCGAAATGGAATTGGATCTTGATGCACAGCGTAAGCCAAACCAGAGTGAGGATGACGATTATGATGCCGATGATCATATTCCACTGGCACGTCTGCGTGAGAAGGCTATTACTGCTGATAAAGATGCCCCTGTCCCAGCGATTCCTGACAGACCCCTACCCTCTAACCCCAAGCTCACTACTCTTGATGAAACTGACCACGACAGTGAGGATGACATGCCACTAGCCCAGCTAAGGTATGATAGCACACACAATAGTGGTCAGCAACTTGAATCAGATTTTGACACAGAAGATGAATTGCCTCTATCTGAGTTACGGCACGTGGCCCGAGTGACAGACCTTTGCAGTCCTCCATCGCCCAAGCCAGGCCGAGTGCTGAAGAGGAAGCGGATATGCTTCCTACTATACATGAGTTCAGGCGTAGTCTACAGCAGGTTTATTCAGATGGAGAAAGTCCACTGGATCTGAGCCGAAGTAGCTCCTTGTCAAGCAAGGATCTGAGTGTGCCGCAATATGGAATTTGTGCGAGTACTCCACTCAGTAGTCAGTACAAACCAGTGGGTAATGTAACTGATCACAGGGTACCTTGCATTCAAAACTCTGGGAGGCTAATGAAAAAGGCACGGCGATCATGCCCACCACGAAACTTATCATGGGAGAAACGCCTGAGACCAGTTCACATCGATGATTTTGAGTGTCCAGTCGGCCCAGTCACCAACCTTGACTCGGACAGCACAGAGGTGGACTTCCTCAATTTGATGTTCCCAGAGGAACTGTATTCACTTATTGCTGATGAAACTAACCGCTATGCTGCACAGAGGCAGGCTGCAGCAGGCAAGGTTGATAAGCGGTGGAGTCCAGTTTGTCCTGGAGACATACGCACATTTCTAGGTGTCAGAATATACATGTCTATTGTACATGTTCCAAAATACAGGCAGTACTGGGAAACGCACCATCTGTATGGTCATTTCCCAATAGCCGAGTACATGACCCGGGAGAGGTTTGAAAAAATTCAGCAGTATTTTCACTGCAATGACAAAAACCTCAGACGACCACAGGGCTCTGTGGGTCATGACAAGCTCCATCATGTACGGCCAATACTGGATGCCGTACTTCATGCATGTAGGACACAGTATAATGTGCATCGTGATGTGGCAGTAGATGAAGCCATGGTCGGCTTCCGTGGACGTCTGACATTTAGACAGTTTATGCCTGGCAAGCCGGAGAGGTATGGCATTAAGGTATGGGTGCTAGCTGACTCACATAATGGTTATGTGCATGAATTCCAGGTATACACTGGAAAGGCAGAGCAGACCACAGACGTTGGACTGGCACACAGAGTTGTGGTCGACCTAACACGTGGGCTGATTGGAAAGAAGCATCACATTTACTTTGACAACTTCTTCTCATCTGTCCCTCTGGCACAGCAACTGCTGCAGGATGGTCTGTACTGCTGTGGAACCATGCGCACCAATAGGTCTGGATGGCCTGTAACATTCAACCGACAAGCCATTGGTAAAGCGCCTCGAGGGTTCTACAAGCAGCTGCAGAGTGGACCATTGCTTGCAACTGAATGGAAGGATAGCAACCCAGTATTTCTGCTGTCCACTAATAGTAACCCAACCTTGGCAGTCTCCAGCATACGCAGGAGACAGCACGATGGAACAAAAGCTGCAGTGCCATGTCCACCAGTTGTAAACATGTACAACACATATATGAATGGGGTGGACCGAGCTGATCAGCTCAGGACGCAGTATCCAACTGCTCGAAAGGCAAGGAAATGGTGGCTGTACTTGTTCTGGTTCCTATGGGATGTGGCCATAGTGAATGCTTACATTTTATTTCGTGAGAGTGCTAGCCACCGGCAGCTTTCACGTTCTGGCCGTTTTATTGCGGCAAGCCAGTTACAGTTTAGAAGACACCTAGGCATGCACCTCCTGACCACCTACAAGAAGAGGAAAAGATGCATAGAGATTACCATCCCAGAGCCCATGACACGATTTGAAGAAGGCTCACACTTTCCAGTGAAATGGCGGAAGGCACGATGCAAAAACTGTGCCATCAAGGGAAAACGTGCTGAACCATCATGGGGATGCCCGACCTGCAAGATTAACCTATGCATGGAATGCTTTGGTGAGTACCATGGCCATAAGAGTCTAGCAGACTGCTGACAGCAGTAAGATGTGCAGAGCACACTATACATCAAAGTTGTGACCAGGCTGTTGGGTCCATTGCTGGATGGGCACATGTAAAGAGAAAAGGCAGACTGCTGCCACTGAAGGAGGTCATGAGACCATAGTGGTATCAGCAGTCTGAGTGGGCAGCCAGCACAGCTATGGGACACTACAGATAACCAACAGCTGGAGCCCTATGCCTGTCCTTGGCATATTAGTGGAGCGGTGGTCCTTGCCCTGCTTTTTCTCTTTACATGTGCCCTGGCTGGGCACCCTTTACATGTCTACCCATGCTTTATTTCAGATAAGACTGTCTCCTGCTGTTCTGGGAGTCACTAGAAAGGGAGCAGCCAAAATCCTTATGCTGTCTCATAGCCAAATATTGTGCTGCTGGGTGCATCACAGGGGGCATACCCAGCCAGCATGGATCTCGTGATCCACCGGGATCGCACTTGGGAACCTGGAGACTCTACAGCACAGTCCCATAGTGCTGCTGTCCTTGGTAAGCATGGGCTTGGGTGTGCCACTGTGATGTAATGCAAAAACATGCAAAAAGACACAGCCTGGGTCAGTCTTGGACTTTTGACATTTTGCCTTGATGTAGCTCTCCACTCAGTCTCCCTCCCTTCAGATGTAGTCAGTGTATGTAGGTCAGGACAACAGGGCTTACATTAGCTCCTCCCTTCTCATTGCAGAAAGGACACATGTAAATGGAAAAGGCAGAGGTAAAGCAGAGTGCCTCACCTGCTTTTTCAGTGTACATGTGCTCTTTCTGTGCCCCCATGTCAGTTAGCAGCCAAGCCCTTCAGCACCAATGCCAGGAAGGTCCCTCTTCAATTTTGTTTTGCCAACTGCTCTTAGGTTGGTGGGTTCATCACAAGGGGCATACCCAGCCAGCATGGATCTTGTGATCCACCGGGATCGCACTTGGGAACCTGGAGACTCTACAGCACAGTCCCATAGTGCTGCTGTCCTCGGTAAGCATGGGCTTGGGTGTGCCACTGTGATGTACTGCAAAACATGCAAAAAGACACAGCCTGGTTCAGTCTTGGTCTTTTGACATGTTGCCTTGATGTAGCTCTCCCCTCAGTCTCCTTCCCTTCCGGTAGGTCAGGACAGCAATTAGTGAGTTACTTCAGTCCCTCATCCCTTAGGTCCATTGCTGAATGGGCACATGTAAAGAGAAAAGGCAGAGGTAAGGCAGACTGCTGCCACTGAAGGAGGTCATGAGACCATAGTGGTATCAGCAGTCTGAGTGGGCAGCCAGCACAGCTATGGGACACTACAGATAACCAACAGCTGGAGCCCCATGCCTGTCCTTGGCATATTAGTGGAGCGGTGGTCCTTGCCCTGCTTTTTTCTCTTTACATGTGCCCTGGCTGGGCACCCTTGTCAGTGTCTACCCATGCTTTATTTCAGATAAGACTGTCTCCTGCTGTTCTGGGAGTCACTAGAAAGGGAGCAGCCAAAATCCTTATGCTGTCTCATCGCCAAATACTGTGCTGCTGGGTGCATCACAGGGGGCATACCCAGCCAGCATGGATCTCGTGATCCACCGGGATCGCACTTGGGAACCTGGAGACTCTACAGCACAGTCCCATAGTGCTGCTGTCCTTGGTAAGCATGGGCTTGGGTGTGCCACTGTGATGCAATGCAAAAACATGCAAAAAGACACAGCCTGGGTCAGTCTTGGTCTTTTGACATTTTGCCTTGATGTAGCTCTCCACTCAGTCTCCCTCCCTTCAGGTGTAGTCAGTGTATGTAGGTCAGGACAACAGGGCTTACATTAGCTCCTCCCTTCTCATTGCAGAAAGGACACATGTAAATGGAAAAGGCAGAGGTAAAGCAGAGTGCCTCACCTGCTTTTTCAGTGTACATGTGCTCTTTCTGTGCCCCCATGTCAGTTAGCAGCCAAGCCCTTCAGCACCAATGCCAGGAAGGTCCCTCTTCAATTTTGTTTTGCCAACTGCTCTTAGGTTGGTGGGTTCATCACAAGGGGCATACCCAGCCAGCATGGATCTTGTGATCCACCGGGATCGCACTTGGGAACCTGGAGACTCTACAGCACAGTCCCATAGTGCTGCTGTCCTCGGTAAGCATGGGCTTGGGTGTGCCACTGTGATGTACTGCAAAAACATGCAAAAAGACACAGCCTGGTTCAGTCTTGGTCTTTTGACATGTTGCCTTGATGTAGCTCTCCCCTCAGTCTCCTTCCCTTCCGGTAGGTCAGGACAGCAATTAGTGAGTTACTTCAGTCCCTCATCCCTTAGGTCCATTGCTGAATGGGCACATGTAAAGAGAAAAGGCAGAGGTAAGACAGACTGCTGCCACTGAAGGAGGTCATGAGACCATAGTGGTATCAGCAGTCTGAGTGGGCAGCCAGCACAGCTATGGGACACTACAGATAACCAACAGCTGGAGCCCCATGCCTGCCCTTGGCATATTAGTGGAGCGGTGGTCCTTGCCCTGCTTTTTTCTCTTTACATGTGCCCTGGCTGGGCACCCTTGTCAGTGTCTACCCATGCTTTATTTCAGATAAGACTGTCTCCTGCTGTTCTGGGAGTCACTAGAAAGGGAGCAGCCAAAATCCTTATACTGTCTCATTGCCAAATATTGTGCTGCTGGGTGCATCACAGGGGGCATACCCAGCCAGCATGGATCTCGTGATCCACCGGGATCGCACTTGGGAACCTGGAGACTCTACAGCACAGTCCCATAGTGCTGCTGTCCTTGGTAAGCATGGGCTTGGGTGTGCCACTGTGATGTAATGCAAAAAGACACAGACTGGGTCAGTCTTAGTCTTTTGACATTTTGCCTTGATGTAGCTCTCCACTCAGTCTCCCTCCCTTCAGGTGTAGTCAGTGTATGTAGGTCAGGACAACAGGGTTTATATTAGCTCCTCCCTTCTACTCATTGCAGAAAGGACACATGTAAATGGAAAAGGCAGAGGTAAAGCAGAGTGCCTCACCTGCTTTTCAGTGTACATGTGCTCTTTCTGTGCCCCCATGTCAGTTAGCAGCCAAGCCCTTCAGCACCAATGCCAGGAAGGTCCCTCTTCAATTTTGTTTTGCCAACTGCTCTTAGGTTGGTGGGTTCATCACAAGGGGCATACCCAGCCAGCATGGATCTTGTGATCCACCGGGATCGCACTTGGGAACCTGGAGACTCTACAGCACAGTCCCATAGTGCTGCTGTCCTCGGTAAGCATGGGCTTGGGTGTGCCACTGTGATGTACTGCAAAACATGCAAAAAGACACAGCCTGGTTCAGTCTTGGTCTTTTGACATGTTGCCTTGATGTAGCTCTCCCTCAGTCTCCTTCCCTTCCGTAGGTCAGGACAGCAATTAGTGAGTTACTTCAGTCCCTCATCCCTTAGGTCCATTGCTGAATGGGCACATGTAAAGAGAAAAGGCAGAGGTAAGGCAGACTGCTGCCACTGAAGGAGGTCATGAGACCATTGTGGTATCAGCAGTCTGAGTGGGCAGCCGGCACAGCTATGGGACACTACAGATAACCAACATCTGGAGCCCCATGCCTGTCCTTGGCATATTAGTGGAGCGGTCCTTACCCTGCTTTTTCTCTCTACATGTGCCCTGGCTGTGCACCCTTGTCAGTGTCCACCCATGCTTTATTTCAGATGAGGTAAGAATGGAAGGGAAGATGTTCACTGGTTCAGAAGGGATGGCATTCACCTAACTGAGGAGGGCATTGCATTCTTCTTGACCAACCTCCACAATGGCGTGAGGAGAGCCCTGCATGATTGTGAGAAGAATGGAAAACACCCATGACCAAGCTGGACCAGTATAGTAAGTAAAACACTATTATGAAATGTGTTATGTAAAATTTATTTCTCTGAGCTTGGCAAATAACTGTTATGGAAATTATGATTTTTTTCATATTTTGGTAAATAACTTTGCAAGGGAGCATCTGAATGTGCCAAGTAATATCTCATTTTGAAGACAGCATTGCTGGTTCTAATATGGTAAAAGAATTGTGCCAGTATGTTTGACACATGTGCAGAAATCAAAGTTTGTTTGAGACTTATGGTTATGGAAATTATGATTTTTTTTCATATTTTGGTAAATAACTTTGCAAGGGGGCATCTGAATGTGCCAAGTCATATCTCATTTTGAAGACAGTATTGCTGGTTCTAATATGGTAAAAGAATTGTGCCAGTATGTTTGACACATGTGCAGAAATCAAAGTTTGTTTGAGACTTATGGTTATGGAAATTATGATTTTTTTCATATTTTGGTAAATAACTTTGCAAGGGAGCATCTGAATGTGCCAAGTAATATCTCATTTTGAAGACAGTATTGCTGGTTCTAATATGGTAAAAATTGTGCCAGTATGTTTGACACATGTGCAGAAATCAAAGTTTGTTTGAGACTTATGGTTATGGAAATTATGATTTTTTTTCATATTTTGGTAAATAACTTTGCAAGGGAGCATCTGAATGTGCCAAGTAATATCTCATTTTGAAGACAGTATTGCTGGTTCTAATATGGTAAAAGAATTGTGCCAGTATGTTTGACACATGTGCAGAAATCAAAGTTTGTTTGAGACTTATGGTTATGGAAATTATGATTTTTTCATATTTTGGTAAATAACTTTGCAAGGGAGCATCTGAATGTGCCAAGTAATATCTCATTTTGAAGACAGTATTGCTGGTTCTAATATGGTAAAAGAATTGTGCCAGTATGTTTGACACATGTGCAGATATCAAAGTTTGTTTGAAACTTATGGTTATGGAAATTATAATTTTTTTCATATTTTGGTAAATAACTTTGCAAGGGAGCATCTGAATGTGCTAAGTAATACCTCATTTTGAAAAGATTATTTATAGTTCTAACATGGTAAAAGAATGGTACCTGTATGTTGTACTCATAGGCAGATATCAAAGTTTGTTTCTGACTTAGGTTATGGAAATTATGATTTTTTTCATATTTTGGTAAATAACTTTGCAAGGGAGCACCACATTGTGTGAAGTAATGCATCATTTTGAAGACAGTGTTACTCCTTACAACATGGTAAAAGAACTGTGTCTAGGCACTGTACACAAGTACAGATATTACAGTTTGTTTAGTCTTGTACAAATATGAAAATTATACATTTACAATACTTCTCATTATTATGCCCATATCTTTGCGAGGGAGCATGGTAATCACACAAATGATGCGTCATTTTGAAGCTGACATTCAGATGCACAACTTCTACACTGATATGTAGGCTCTGTCTGTTACAGGTGATGAGATATTATGCTTTGTTTATTTATCAATTATGAGAAATAATATACTAATCATATTTCTGTGAATATCTCATGAAAGGAGTGTCACACAGTTATGGTTAAAGTATCATTTTAAAGCTGACATTCATACTAACAAATTAAATTCAAATTGTATGGGTCTGCATGGTACATAGACCAATATATTGTGCTTTGCTTTTCCAAAAAAGTAAAAAAATTGCACAATATCAGCATTCCTTGCCAAATATTTCATTATGACTTTGATATGCACTATCAATATTTACACTGTTGGAAAGGTCAGTGTCTGCTGAACAACTTTCGCGTTTACACTTTTAGTGTAGCTCTTATAGTTAAAGAGTTATGAGCATTTGTTTTCTGTATAGTATTACAAATGGATTTTCTGAAAATGAGCTCAGGCTGCTCTGTTGTTCCTATGGTGGAATTCAGCAGGCAGCTTTTCCTGAGATGCTCTGGAGTGAATGAGTTAAGGGAACCACAGTATAATATGTCTACAAGGCCAACTACATGCTTCTTAAGACAGACGTTGTGGACGTCATGACACCCATGCAGATGGACAGTACTGTTACAACTGCTGAATCCTACACAAATGCACTCTATAAGCACTTACAGGAGTGCATGGCTTGTGCTATCCCAAACAGAACCAGGATGTATTACTCCTAATTAACTAAACAAATCTGGTGATCCCCTGCCATAAACATATTGTACTACAGGAGGAAGACACTGTTGCAAATGAGAGTACAATACCATGCGTGGAGGAGATCCCTGGCCAGCCTCATTAAGAAGGTGAGATGCCTTATAAGATCCTCCAAAGCTAGCTACGAAAACTATAACACAACTAATATCAACAACTACAAAGCATTCTATAGCTATGTCACATATCTCGATGTCAACAACCAGATCTGCTCTGAGTTACAGCACAAAGGTAAGAACATTACAGAAACAATTGATATTGTCAACATCCCGTTCGATCCCTTTCAAAGCTGCACACTCTAAAGGCAATATCACAGCATCCATGGGACCGGACAACATCCCAGGCTGCATTTTACACAAAATTCAGATCATACTGTCTCCCCACCTACACACCATGTTCAATAATAGCTTCACATCGGGCATAGTGCCCCCTGAATGGCGCACAGCAACAGTTATCCCACTCCACAAAGGTGGTGCCACAATGGACCACTGGACCTATTTCCCTATAGGCCTGACTAGCCTGGTCTGCAAGGCTATGGTGCACATCATGGATCACTGTCACAGAGACATTGGGTACCTCCCAACCTTTGACCCCTCCCTGTTTGGCATTAAGGACGGACCATGCCTCCTAAACCTGGTGGATTTCTTGGAGACAGTTACCAAGGCATTAGATGAGGGTAAGGAGGTCCACACAGTCTACCTAGATCTTTCATAGGCATTCAACACCATTCCTCCTTCTGGTATTATCAACATACCCATCTGCCTGAACATTAACCCCTACGTCATGCGATGGTTTGCAAAGTGGCTCACTGACAGAACCCACACAGTGGGAGTTGCATACCTTAGGTCCGACTGTATACCAATTACAACTGGCGCCCCCCAGGGTTCAGTCCCAGGACCCCTCATGTTCGGTATATACTTCTCTGATGTACAGACAAGCACAGGAGGACTTTGGCTGAAAAGGTTTGCAGACGACTGCAAACTAGGGGATATAATTGTTTCCCCAGCTTTTACAGACACCCACTGGAAGGGTCACACTGAGACGGATACCTGGTGTTAATATCATGGCGTCAAGCTAAATGCCTAAAAGTGCATAGTCATCCCGTTTGGATATAACTAATTACCCGCGGACTACCACATAGGTGTTAGTCCCCTACTTACAGAAAAGGTAATATGGGATCCGGAAACATCAGTAGATAGCAATCTCTCCTTCGATACCCATAATAACAAGGTGGTTAGAATATCCTTCTACATGGCCCCCCTAATCTCTAATGGGTTTGCATCCAGATCAGAGGGGCCACTGTGACACTACACATGTCATATTAGACACATTAAAGGATACAACACCCCATTTGGGATATACCTTACAAGACTGCAACAGCTTGGAAGACCACACCAGTACCACACCAAGAGGATTACTGACCTCAAACAGATGACCTGTGCAACCCAACCTACGAAACTCCAGCTGTACTCAGTTGCATACTGCATACTCACAGGTGATCTCTGCTTGACATACAAGGCCCATATCCAACCCTGTATTGCTGGATATGCTCCACCTAAACAGAAGACCCTGAGAGCCGCATGCTCTAGGGATATACACCTAACCACAACGATGAGTAGGCCCGTGCTGGACGGATAGATTCCTGACCCGGACACTCCCTATTCTGTGGAATGTGATTCCAATGTACATCAGGCAGGGCCCCTCATGAGCACTCTTCAAGGGAAACCTTGATGTGTGGATGGGAGACATGTACACCGGGGATCACTGCAGTGGTTCTGCTGGACAGAGGCACATGGAACTATTGGCTCTGGCGTTCAGAGGCACAGGGAACCAATCTATGGGGGTGGTGAAAGACAACACACCCTAGCTTGGCTTACAGATACCCTTGGTAAGACAGCCTAGTACCTACCTTTGAACATATTACATGTCTTATGTGCATGGATAGTTAAATAGCTCTTCCATTTTACTTTGCTATCATGCTGATAAACTGTCGGCTCACTAAAAGACATATGTATCCTGTTATTGTGCATTGTAAATACCAAATGACATAACTAATGTTTGCCTACCATTACAGTAATGCTATGTAGCTTGTAATACATATCTGCCTAGAATACTGTACATTACACAGTTATTGGCACAATATCCCACAATGCAAAACATACTTGCACAGTGTCCCAACCTTCCACGTTATTCTCTGTATTACACCCGTACATATGGCTACAGTCAGAATATATCAACATATACTATCCCCTGTTATAGCACATACTTGTTGGACCAGCCATGCCACTGACGTCGGCTGGTGAGGAGTATTTCTGTTCAAAGCCCTTATATAGCATACCTTGTGGTGTATGCGATGTTTGCCTTGTGACCTACAGCAGTACACACAAATACTACAAGCGTCACTATGCTCAACAATACATCACTACAAGATAACTGTTTCCACTATATGGATTGCGTGCACTTTAAATACTACAGAATAGTACTACATACACAGACATACTGACTGTTCTACATACCTTATTAGTAACCCGAGGTGTCGTTAACTGTTGATTCAATCCTTTTCGGTTTGTGTTTCATTGTTCTTTGTACTGTTCCGCTGGTATATACAGATGGTTCCTTTTCTAGTTACATATCGGTAACATGTGGTATCCTGTCCACCAATTGCTATTCCAAAGTAGTTAATTGGATGCACATCAGCTGTGCAGCTACTCCATTAGCCGATACCATGGCAACAATGGTGTGTAAGTGAGTACTCCTTTTGGGCATTGTCTATTTGCCTTACTTTCGAGGAAGACGGACTAGATGTGTTATTGTGATATATTTCAACAGCTAGAGGCACAAAGAGATATATTAACTTCATGACTCCCGTGAACTTTGTGTAATGGCTAGACAATTTAGTTCTACATGTGAGTACAGCTGTTATATTTCGGAACAGTGCTACTTATGCAGGGTTTGTTTGTACCTGATACTTCTGCAGATGTTTAAGTCTGGCAAGGATGTTTGGCCAGCTCAAGGCCATATGGCTATGCATGAACTGTTATGTGGTGTACAGTGTGCTCACCAGACATCCTTGATTTGGTGTACAAGTGTAGCATACTGTGCTGTTACTAATTGCTCACACATCCCGGTGTACGCACAACCCTCTGAAATGGGATTACTGCAAACAAACTCTATTACATCAGCAGCTGTTCCATTGTATAACAACAGCTACTTCACACAGGGCCATGTTAGTGTGTCTCTGACAAGGTATGACAAGGCTTCTGCAGATGTCGTACAGTGTGTGAATGATTTGTGATGTCATTACAGTTTGTATTGTAATATGGTTGGGTGTGTGGGTGATGTTGGTGGGTGTGCTTAGCAGATGCAGGTGTGTAGGAACTGCTTTTATACATAATCGCTATGTGCGTGAGGGTTCCTTCCCTATTTGAACACCTATCCTTTTGTGGACTAATACAATGGTAATTGCAGGCTGATTCATTAAGGCACTGTTATGTGGTTCCTGTATAGCATGCAGGTGATGTTAGTCCTTGAATCCCTTCGGTAACACATCTGAATGTAATAACGTGTTGCTACATGATAGCTGTGTATTTCTGTCATAGGTATTTGCAGTCATCGTAGTTGTGTTGGTGACTGACCCTCTTTGGCTAGGGTTGCCACCTTTTCATATGTCCATAGTGGGTCCTTTTCAGGACACACATCTGATTTTACAGGCCGACACAAACCCATGGTCAGTACAAGGGATAGAACTTTCCTTTCTTGCCTAATTATAAGCTTATTCTTGTAGCAGTTTAGTTGCTTATCCTGTTTCCTGTACCATGTAGGTATTTTAGATACAAAAATAACTATTGTATGCAACTATTACAGTACATATGGGACATAATTATGTCCTACAATCACAGGACATTTGCCACATTTAATATATTTGGTCAAGACACAACCGCCCAAAGAGGGAGTGTCCCTCGCAAAGTGGGACAGGTGGTAACACTATCATTGGCTCATGTCCATAGCACATATTTGTAATGGTGTACAGGCATATACTCTCCATATCCTTTGTTCATAAAGGTTGGTAGTGGCGAAATGTGTGATTGCTATGGTCTATGTTATACACATATGTGAACACTTCAACCGCTGTATACGGGAGACCGACGGAATCCCAAAACCACAGTGTTCCGACGCACACAGTACCGGGACCAGACTCCCATACCCCACATTACTGACATCGACAGTAACTCTCGAAGGTAACACGAACATGGAACACACACATGCATACACAGACACACTGCTACCCAACACATCCAAACAAACCATCCTACACTGCGTATGAGCAGGTGGCCAAGCCCCCCTACACCCCCCATGTAGGTGTCTGTGCCCCCCACACCACCCCCTACTTTAATATTCTACATCCTAGGTTGCGCAAACAGACACACAAATCTAACCCACAACCACACATTACAGTCCCCCAAGGACACACAGAACACACACTTACACATACTACAGCCCTAAGAAACACACGTACACACAGTAACCTACCCAAACCGCAACACCAGAAGCACTGACCAACTGTCCATTAACATCGTGAGATTACACCACGCGCATCTGGTGTTTCGGTACTGTGTTCTTTCGGACTTTAAGCCTCGGGATTACGCGTGTCGGTATGTAAAGTAGTCGGCATGTGGTAGGTATCCCATTTATATGTACCTCCATGGTTATGTAGATGTTAACCTATCTATATATCTACATATATATGTGTATCCCCATATATCGACATATCTCTCTCTCTCTATATATATATATATATATATATATATATATATATATATATAAATATATATATATATATATATATATATAAAACATACACCTTTCATTGTGTACATGCCGGTTTGTCCTATTTCAACACATTACTACCTTTTGTGTTTTATCCTGTCAGTATACACAACTGCCATTGGTACATCTCAGGTAGCTTAGTGATATGTTACTGTGATGAATGTGTACATCGTTGCGTGTTCTAATCCTGGCAGTGATATCTTACCTCTCAGAGCAGGCACTGGTAGTGCAAGGGTGATTAACGCACATTTCAGCGGTTGTGTGTCCCACATGTTTATTATTCTGTGGAGAACTACCTATATATTCAAGCTGTGTTTAAGGTATATTATGTAACATGTACACATCTGTGAAGATTCCTGTCAGGGATACTCCCCATTATTTGGAACTACATCCCTGATTACATTACACAAAACCCCTCACTGACACTCCGGGGAATCCTTGCAGAGTGGGTGTTGAACAGCAGCTACACCCCAGGGATCCCGCAAGTGGCTCTGCTCCACAGAGGGACAGTTAGTTGATCGATGGGGAGGCGACAGCAGACACGTTTTGCCTATGTTTATGAGTGGCCTCGGCGGTTGGGCATGTACCTACCTATGTATCTATGAACCTGTACATACAGTATGGACACATGCTGACAGCTTAATTTACTGTTCAGGTATTGACTTACCTTGTGCCAATGGCAGTTGTGTGTACAATAGTTGAGGGCTACCTATGTAGGATGCACACAATAAACCACTTATACATGACAATTTACAGGTGGTCGTGTGTGTGTGTGCCATCCATGTCTGCTGTGTGTGCAGGTGCAGAAGGGTTTCAGTCCATGAGTGCCTACACTGTCAGTGTGTGTGTGCTATACATTCCCTCTTTGCCAAGGCATGGGCATACTGGGCATGCCTCCATCTGCCTACTGGGGCTAGCACAGGGTGTTCGTGATCTGAGTCCCCCTTTGCCTGTGGGTCCCTTGGCAATGGTGGTGGGCTGTGAGGGCCTTCACCATTCTGTCCCTGCTGCAGCTGTTTCCACAGGATCATATTGTGTAGCATGGCACATACTATGAAGATGTGGGCACATGTTCCTGGAGAGTACTGCAAGGCTCCACCAGATATGTCCAGGCAACGGAACCGTGATTTCAGCATCCCAAACACACGCTCTATGATGATTCTGGTTTCTGCGTGTGCCTCATTATGGCGTTCTTGTGTGGCTGTGTGTGCATTTCTGATGGGAGTCATCATCCACGGTTCCAGTGCATAGCCAGCATCCCCCACCAGGTGGCCATATGGGATGTCCCCCCTGGCAAATACCTGATACAGCTGTGAGGCATGCCAGATTTGGGAGTCGTGACAGCTTCCAGGACTGCCAGCACACACATCCATGATAATGCCCTGGGCACTGCACACAACCTGGCAGTTGATGGAGGGGAATCCCTTGCAGTTTATGTAGTGCCTACCCTGCTCACCAGGTGGTGACTTCATGTGTATGTACATGCAGTCTATTGCACCCAGTACCTCCAGGTAGTCCACCACATGGTAGAAGAGACGCATATTGCTGGCCAATTCCTCCTGCGTTCGGGGGAAGTACATGTGCTCATTGGCATGTGGTAACATGGAATCCAGGAACTGGTGGAGTACCCTGGATGCTGATGCCTGTGAGATCCCCATATCATCCCCAGTTGGCCTGTGGAAGGCACCTGTGGCTAGTATTCTCAAGCTTACACATACCTTCGTGTCCACTGGGATGGGTTTCCCTCTGTTACTTCTGGCTCTGAGGCATGGCCAGCACAGCTCAACAAGTTGCTGTATGATGTTCCTGCCACCCTGTAATGCTCTACTATCTCCAGATCATGTAGCCCCTGGTAGGTTACCCTGGGTCTGAACACTCGTCTCCTCCTCCGGTGCCTGAGATGGTTGTCAGCATCATCCTCCACACCACCGTCAGTCTCCAACACATGCTGGTGAATTAAAGCTAGGGCAGCCCCTGACATATACATATTAAAAGTTCCCTGTCTGTATACATTAATGGTGCAGAGTGTCTGGGAATACACAAGTGTGTGTGTGGGGCTTTCACACCTTATACTATTGGGCAATGGATGATGCTGGTGTAACTGGGTGTGTTTATGCTATTCCAGCTGCAGGGTATCTTAATTATTGGTTTTACAGCATGTACTGCTATTGTGGGGCCTTTGGTGTTGACTTACACTTGTCTGCCGTGATTCATCTATTGCCCTTTACTTCTATTTTCAACCCGATTCACCTTCCATTGTCAGGCATGCATCCAGCTGCCGCCTTTCTTGTTTTGTGCTTCCACAACCCAGGATTGTGTTGGGAAATGTGTTATGTAGCTGATCTACAGCAAGTTTGCTTTGTTCTGCTGTGAAAGTTCTCTTTTCTTTGCAGTATGGCACCTCCCCTTTCCTGTCCTGCAGGTAGCTGCTAGCAGCCTTGTTAGCTGTTGTCTATGGCCCACTGTGAGTTTACAGGTGTTAATTACTCATTTGTACTCCAATTACCATGTTGCAGCATTTCCTTACTGTCTTCCCGTATCCTTCCTGTTTCAGCTGTGGTGCGCACCTCACACATCTGTTTATCGGGTTTCGTAAGCATTTTCATCCACGTTCACATGAACTTTCAGTTACCTTGTGTGCTCTCAGCTAAGCAAAGCTATGGCTACTTCCACACCCCTACCCTGCAGCATTGCTTAGCAACACGGATTAGCAATGATCCAATGTTCTTACAGCTACAGTGGCGCGCCCCTCTCTTGATGTCATGTTTACCTCCAGGCCACTCCTCGGTGTTGTAACGCTACGCCTTGTGGTACATCCTTACGCCAGCGGGACGTTTGCAATTCAGTATTACTTGACTCATTTGCATGGCATTGACTGCTAATTTCTAGTTACCGCACGAACACTGTCACAGACCCTTAGCAACCCTTGCGCCATGGTTGTGGTGTAGCATGCGTGCCATTGACTATTATGGGGATATCATGAATTGCGTTACATTACAGTTTTATGACATCTAAATATATTTTCCTTATGATCCCGTTTGCGCACCGATGCACTGCGGTTTTACTTTGCGTTGGTGTGGCCTTGAAACTATGTTGTGCATGTTGTTTTATGCCACTGGCTATATATTAACATTATAATACGTAAGTTTGGTCTGCTTTCATGGCTCCGATTTTATGTTTGACAACATGTAAACAGTTTTTTTTTTGTTTACATTTCTACATGCTTACGCTACGCCTGCACAACTTTATGAATCGCTATATACCTTCATTTGCATGCTACACTGCTGCCCATGAGGTAATTAGCATACATGCACGAGGAGCTGCGCAGCTCTGCTGTACGCTGGTTGTGCATGTGGAAACAGCTCTTACCTGAATCGTTCAATGGCCATATTTGGCGCTAGATCGCCGATGCTACTCCGGCGCATGGCACAAGCTTCATGAATCCCGGGGATTGTTTTTTTAAGTAACAAAAAATGGATGATGGAGAAAACAAAATTCACCAATAATCACCACAAATCTCCGTACCAGGATCCAATAAAGGCAGTCCCACAGCTTGGTATAAAAAGGCCAATATGAGAAATTCTTTTGAAAAACTTGCAGTCCACAAAGAAACTTTCCAGTCCACAAACACGAAATAAACGCTGTATGGTTTTAACTTTTATTAACAACACAGCACGACAGTATTCAAATATTCCAAGCAGAAAGATTTAGTGCTTTCATTTCCATAACAGGAAACTTCGTCAGAATAATACATGTATTCCTGCTTGCTAATTTATATGAATTCTAAACTTAATTAATCCATTATTCAATTTGTTTTAATCTATTAATTAAAGTTAAAATGCAGTTTTTAACACCATAAAACAATAAAGAGAACTTTTTAGGTCGTTTAAAATCATTTTACAAACTTTTTTTAAAAAAAAAATTTAGAAAATCATTTTAACAATCAATTGCCCACAGGAAAACATATATATATATATATATATATATAAATGTGTTAAAAAATGTGGTTTAAGAAGTGTTTCACCATATTGTCAGTGAATGAAGTACAAAGAAATAACATATACAAATGTAATAGACCTGTATAATGTATATACAAGTATATATCTTATATAATTCTAATAAGTAAATGTAATAATTATGAATATAAATATAAATATGAATATTAATATAAATTGTATGATGAAAATAAATTTAAGTAATATAGTAATAAATATGATGTATAATATATAATATATAATGAATATATAAATGTGAACTAGTATGTAACACCAAGATAATAAATTTGGTATAATATGTACATATAAGTTAATCTAAAACATAAATAGCCATATCCATGTGATGGATTAAAACTCCTGTTAAAAATTTTTCTTTTTGTTTTTATTATTGTTTTTAACTTTGTTAGCCCTTAACCTTAGGGCTGGTAAAATTGACGCATAGTCATTCATTCCTGGGGGTGTATTGGCATCCAAACGTAGCTGCCATATCAATTCTCTGTATGTTAAGTGATTTTCCCAATCCCCACCTCTGTTATTCCTAGGTAACATTTCCAATACCCAAAATTTAAAATTTGCCTGATTACAAGACAATGTATGTCTAAAAAGTGCATTAGTTTCTTTCTTTCTGTTTACATCATACATGTGTTCATATATTCTTTGTCTCAAAATTCTTTCTGACTTTCCTACATAATAAGCCCAACAGAAAGTACAGTAAACTAAATATACTATTCCTCGAGTATAACAAGTATAATGTTGTTTACTTTTAAAACTTATTGGAATAGTAGGAATAGTTAATTCATCAGTATTTGCTATAAATGTACATTGGGAACATCTTCCACACCTCAGAGTTCCTTTTTTCTTATTATTCTCA
Organism: Protopterus annectens; assembly: GCF_019279795.1. Classification (NCBI taxonomy): domain Eukaryota; kingdom Metazoa; phylum Chordata; order Ceratodontiformes; family Protopteridae; genus Protopterus; species Protopterus annectens. Next base: position 1,379,912,584 of record NC_056729.1, read on the forward strand.
TCATTCTCATGCATATTTTTCTCAAAAATATTTTTGAGGTTGGGGCCCTTCCTATAACTGTAACATAAATGTCTATTAAATATATCTAACTTGTTTGGCATACTTTAAAAAATGTTCCAAGTCTTATTTATAGCTCTTCTTATCATTTGGGTGTTGGAGTTGTAAGTCATAACAAAAAAAGGGGTATTTTGCTCTTCCTTTTTATTCCAAACTTCATTATTTTTGTTAATTTCATTTTCCACAACTTTGTCTATAAACTCACTACATATACTATTACTATCAAAATTCAATAAAGGTGTATATCTCGTACCCCATCCCTTTATCACCTCATGCTTCAGGGATGAAATAAGTGTTTCTGTGTAACCTCTTTCTAAAAACAATTTATGTACATAATCCATCTCCTTTATGAATTTTGTGTATTCTGATGTCATCCTTGCCACCCTAACCATTTGTCCCTTAATAATATTTTTCTTTTGCAGTGGTGGGTGGTTACTATAATAATGCAAGTAAGAATTAGAAAAACAAGCTTTTCTATAAATTCTAGATATATATTTTTTATTTTGATCATCCTTTTGAATAGTTACATCTAAGTAGTGTGTTTCGTTCATATTAAATTCATGTGTAAAACTGAGAAAGTGGGTGGTATTATTTAGATATTCCATAAAGTTGGATATTTCTTGTTGTGTACCTTTCCATACAATCAATATGTCATCCAAAAAACGGTAATATTTTTCTATGTAGTCCATAAATGAAGAATTTAGTACAAAGTGTAGTTCCCAATAGAGCATAACTATATTTGCGAAAATGGAGGCACACGCTGCCCCCATAGCTACGCCATACAACTGTTGAAAAATGTCCCCTTGAAAATAAATAAAATTGTTTTTTAACACCAGTTCGATGTTCTCTAAAATTAATCTGAACTCATTCTGATTTAAAAAATTGAATTCCAATAACATAAGCTCAAACCACTCAAGACCTGTGTTGTGTGGAATCACAGAGAACAAGTCCTTAACATCAACTGTTAAAAAAGAATAGTTTGATTGGTATTGTAATGTATTAATTTTCTTTAACAAATCCCACCTTTTTAACACACACACATATATATATATATATATATATATATATATATATATATATATATATATATATATATATATTGTTTTCCTGTGGTCAATTGATTGTTAAAATGATTGTCTAAAAAGTTTTTTTAAAAAAAGTTTGTAAAATGATTTTAAACTACCTAAAAAGTTCTCTTTTTTGTTTTTTGGTGTTAAAAACTGCATTTTAACTTTAATTAATAGATTAAAACAAATTGAATAATGGATTAATTAAGTTTAGAATTCATATAAATTAGCAAGCAGGAATACATGTATTATTCTGACGAAGTTTCCTGTTATGGAAATGAAAGCGCTAAATCGTTCTGCTTGGAATATTTGAATACTGTCGTGCTGTGTTGTTAATAAAAGTTAAAACCATACAGCGTTTATTTCGTGTTTGTGGACTGGAAAGTTTCTTCGTGGACTGCAAGTTTTTCAAAAGAATTTCTCATATTGGCCTTTTTATACCAAGCTGTGGGACTGCCTTTATTGGATCCTGGTACGGAGATTTGTGGCGATTGTTTTTTTAAATCACCCTTATTCTGTCCAAAATTATTCCACCATGTCTTGTGCTCTACTGTGGCTTGTCAAGTATAATTCAGGCCTTTATCTACATGTGGAAAGATAATATGAATCATTTGACAAAATGCTCTGTTTTTTATACCACACATTGACAGCTGCAAAAGAAAAGAAAATGGACTCAGAATGATATCAGCAATTCACTACACACCATGCCTTGCAGAAATGCTCTCAAAGCAAGGCAATATCATCATATGGTATGCAAGTAAAATGTAAAATGCCTTTTTGTAAGGCAATAAGGCATATTTATATAAAAACAACCACGTGACAACCAACTGGGTTTACAATGCAGTTCAGAAAGCCTGAAATGTAAGTGCTAAATGTTATTACATTTTGGGCCCTTGGACTTGATCTTTAAATATCAAGAGTGCCTTTTGTTTTTCCATTTTTCCCCTGATGCCAGCCAAATACTAGAAAGGATCACTGATAAGCCTCCCTAAAAACAAGGAGCAACAGTCTCAACAGTGCCTCCTTGTATTTCTGTGAGGAATTGACATCGCTCTGTAAATACGGTTATGTCACTGTTTTGGATTTCTTCATTTATAGTTCACATATTTCACTGTTTCGTGTCTTTTGTTCTTGTTTTACTGTAGTTTGTTTTACTTTATTTTTTGTCTTTGAAGTTTTAAAAAGTTATTGGTTAGGGCCATTTGGCAAAGATTCATGCTGTGTTCTCCTACTACAGGAAAGCTTCAATTTATCTGAATTGTGTGAGGAGCTGACTGGTTGCATTTTTATTTAAGGTATGGAGAATAGACAAGGTTTAATCAGTCGGAGCTGTCAGCACTCCGTCAATGCTGTTCAATGACTACTTTGGATTTTCCCCTCCTCACTCTGTCCCTCTTGTGTTCTGAAATCCAGAGTCTCTTGAGCTACATGTCCCTTAAGTGAATTTGAGTTTAGAGGCTCCTCCAAGTCTTAGGTTCATAGGATGATACTAGGCTATTGACCCAGAGGCCCTTATAAGCCTAGCCAAGAATTTGTCCCATGTTCCATCAAAGTCAGCATCTGTTTTCCCTGTCCAGCCAGGACACAGGTGGGATTCCCAGGGGTGCACTTTCTGTTGCCCATCCAGTCGTCCAGGTTCCTCTTAAAGAGGGCTAGAGAGATACTCTGATTGACATTGTGCGGGACTCTATTCCACTGATGGGGGAGTCTTTGGGACACAAATCTATCCTGCCAAAAAGTTCTATTAATGTCACAGACCAGGTTAAGGCCTTGCGTGTGGGTTGCGCAAGTGAAGTTTCACTTACAGATATGCAGCAACTCCTTCAAGGCTTGGTCTGAGATGGCCTTGTATGTCAGACACAGGTCACCTCTAAGTATTCTGTATGAGACTGAGTAGAGGGACAGGGCTTTTTGCCTATCTGTGTAGGATAGGTGTTTAAAACCCTGGAGGTGGTCAAAAGTCAGGTTGCGATCAACCTGGGTGACCAAGTCCCTCACAACTGTGTGTGCTTAGTACGTTGTTATTAATGTGGTAATTAGTGGGGATGCCATTTTCCCCAAAGGGGATAATGATAATGATGCATTTCTTGGCATTCAATTTTAGTCCATGCTTTTGGCACCAGTCATTACTTTGGGTAAGGCCCTCTTGGAGGATCTTCACATCACTAGGGGAATTTAAGACCACGTCCAGCTTGAAGTCATCTGCAAACTTGGTCATCCACAGACCACTGGTTTTGGCTTGCACCTCAGAAAAGTATATCCCAAACAGTAGAGGCCCCAAGATTGATCCTTGGCATACATTGCTCATTACGGGTCTACTACTAGAGGTATTTTCACTTATTTTGGCTGAGTGTGTTCTATCAGTCAGCCATTTAGCTACTCATCTGGTAACATACAGGTTGATGCCTAGCTGAGAGAGTTCATCTATTATGCCCGAGTGGGGAATAGTATCAAAGGCTTTGGCTAGGTCAAGAAAGGCAGTGTGCACTGTCTTCCCATTGTCCATGGCTTTAGTGACCGTTTCGAAAAAGTCAACCAAGTTTAACAGGCATGATCTCCCTTTGACAAAACCAAACCATGTGGGGTCAAGTGTTTGGAGGTTGCCAATGTCCTTGTTTATAAGGTCCATGATAATGCATTCCATGGCCTTGCAGATCAGGCTAGTTAGTCTGATGGGCCTATAACTGCCTGGGTCAGTGGACACTCCACCTTTGTAAAGTGGGATGACAGTGGCTGTCCTCCATTCCGCTGGGACGAAGCCGGTGCTCAGGCTTTGGTTGAATAGGGTGCCTAATGGAGCTGAGAGCTCATGCCTGAGTTCATGTAGGATACAGCCAGGGATGTTATCGGGTCTCAAGGAGACTGTATTAAGACCTGCTCCCTGGTAATGAGGGGAGGGGGGGCAGGTGGTGGGATGTCCTGGTTTACTGATGGGGGGACGGGGGGGGGTGAAGTTTTCACTGAACCTGTTTGCCAGCAGGTTGGCTATATCTATGGAATTTGTGTATGTGGTGTTACTGTTGTTGTTTAATTTAACTGTTGAGGCTGCCCACTAAAGTGTGCTAGCCTGTGTAACTGCTTTATCACTGTTTCTGCATTTTCTGTGTGTTTCTATCAAAAAAAAAATAATAATAATCCTTGTTTTCCCACCTCTCCTCGACTAGTTTAGACCAGTTTACAGGCATTGCTGTATTCTGGGCTGTGGTGTAGTTCCTGTGTTGTCCATTACCTTACTTGGATAGAAGGAAGTTTCTTTTCTCACCAGTGGGAGTGGGGAGCCTTGAGCAGCCTACCTGTCCCTGCAAGAAGTGACCTCAGCACAAGAGCTGTAGTAATTGGTTGTTTTGGATCATTTTTAGCTCTTTGTAGTTCCCTGTTTAAAATCAAGATTTGCATGGCTTTTGCGATAGCACAACGCCGGTTAAACTTCTTCTGGCTCCAAGTCTGCTCTTCAAATTTTCCCTTAAGGAAGCTCTACTCTTAGTATAATCAAACTACTCGCTATATTATAAGCCTAGCACTTGTTCTCAAAACTTCTCTACTAAGTAAGCACTCTCGTACTAAGTAAGCACTACATCCACCTACCACCCCTGTGAATATCCACTTCTCTTAAAGGCACAGCACTCCTTTATACTGATCTAGCATGTTGAGTGGTAGAGTACTGGCGTCCTCTCCAGTTCAGCTGGTTAATCTGGGTATCTTGAGACAATGCTACAATCGTCTCATGTACACAGACAACCCTCTCCTCCTCCCAATAAATACAAATACATGTGAGAGATGCAACTATATAGCCAAACTGGAGGCTGAACTCTCTCAACTCAGGGCTGGCATGACCAGACAGGAGGAGATGGTAACCACACACACATAGCAAACCCAGTCCCACATAGACCTACCACAACTGCAAACCAAACACATAAAAACACAAAGGCATACTGAGGCTCTAATAAAAACTTACCAAAACAACAGAGGCTCCCAAAGCAGACATCCAAAATCCACCACCTCAAAACAAAACACATGCAACACATACTTCAATAAATCAGTGTGTCAACCAATCACAGCCCTTAAGGCCAAACACCATGCCTGATACACTAGTAATAGGTGACTCTATAGTCAGACACACTGATGTCCCGCTTACCAGGCTGAACAAGGAGAGGGTGACTGTGAGCTGCCTATCGAGCTAGGATCCGCCACATAACACACGCACTCAGGTCACTCCAAAGCAAGTACAAATATGACTCCATCATTGTCCATGCTGGCGTGAATGACCTGAGACGTACCTCCCTGGACTACATGAAAAGAGACATAGAGGAGCTCTCTGATTATGTAGCCCAGGCTGATATGACCCTGACCCTGAGCAGCATCTTGCCCTCACCAAGAATGATGCCACAATACAAAGACAAGATGATCAGCTTTAATAACTGGCTCAAGTACTGGTGTCATTCTAAGGGGATCCAATGTCTGTCTGACTGGGATGACATGTTGGACAAGCCACGCTGCTTCGCAAGGGACGGCTTGCACCTGTCACCACTGGGCTTCCGGATATTGGCCAAGGCTCTTGCCACCCCCACAGTGCCTTTTTTAGGCAAGGTTCAAAAGACAAACTCACCTCCTTAGAAAACAAAAATGAAAAAAAAACTAAGGGTAATGCTGCTCAACGCCAGAAGTCTAAATCTCAAGATGCAGGCACTCGATGCACTCCTCAGTATGGAGAACATCGAAGTCTGTGCAGTAACTGAAACCTGGTTCAAGGCTCCTGAGAGCACCCCAGCACTACCAGGCTATACCTCGTATCATGTTTTTCGGCCCCAAAACCCGGGCCAAACTACAAAGGGAGGGGGAGTGTCCATATTCATCAAGGACACCCACACCTCCAGGTTAGTAGCAACACATGAAGCATCAGAGACCATACACGTGCAACTAACCATAGCCAAAACTGCTATACAACTGGTAGCATGTTAGAGACCACCCTCCCAATCTCAGGAACCCCACTCAGCCTTCCTGAAGACATTGGAGGATATGAATGTATCACAAAATACCATCATACTGGGAGACTTCAACTACCCAAACATAGATTGGATACATTATTCTAGCCCTAACACCCTAGTCCAAAGGTTCCTGGAATTCATAAATTCAAATGCACTGGAACAACTAGTCACCTCTCCCACTAGGGGAGATAATATACTAGAAAACAGAAAAATGCAACCCCAGAAGAGGGCAATGCTCCAATTAAACCAAGACAGCTACCACAGCAACAACTGCCAAAAAACGCTCAGGACCAGCAAAAACCATGAAGAATGTAATTTATTTACACACATCCACCGACTAAGCGCTTTCACCTAAAAAGGCATCATCAGAGTCAGTGCAATTCAAACAAATACAGTATTTAAATGATTGCTTCAAATTAATTAATTACATCATAAACTGAACAAGCCGATGAGCCAAATCCCCACAACTTTAAAATCACTTCCATATACATCCAACACAACTTGAAAATATGTATAAAATGTACAAAATTCATCATATTACACAACAATTAACACTACTATGCTATTGAAGTAAACAATGTATACATAATACAATATTTGTAAAATAAAAAATGAATGAAAATGTAAACAAAATTACAAATGTTATATACAACTAGCTTTATGCTTTAAGACTGGTTTAATAGAAATAAAATCATTGATGCCAGGAAACCTCATGGCATCGAGCCTCACCTGCCATTCAACCTCAAGTACAGCCACTTTGTTGCCAATGTCACCCCCCTGATCTTCATAAATCCTGTCTATAACAAAAGGTCCATGATAATGCATTCCATGGCCTTGCAGATCAGGCTAGTTAGTCTGATGGGCCTATAACTGCCTGGGTCAGTGGACTCTCCACCTTTGTAAAGTGGGATGACAGTGGCTGTCCTCCATTCCGCTGGGACGAAGCCGGTGCTCAGGCTTTGGTTGAATAGGGTGCCTAATGGAGCTGAGAGCTCATGCCTGAGTTCATGTAGGATACAGCCAGGGATGTTATCGGGTCTCAAGGAGACTGTATTAAGACCTGCTCCCTGGTAATGAGGGGAGGGGGGGCAGGTGGTGGGATGTCCTGGTTTACTGATGGGGGGACGGGGGGGGGTGAAGTTTTCACTGAACCTGTTTGCCAGCAGGTTGGCTATATCTATGGAATTTGTGTATGTGGTGTTACTGTTGTTGTTTAATTTAACTGCTGAGGCTACCCACTAAAGTGTGCTAGCCTGTGTAACTGATTTATCACTGTTTCTGCATTTTCTGTGTGTTTCTATCAAAAAAACAAAAAAAAAAATAATAATAATCCTTGTTTTCCCACCTCTCCTCGACTAGTTTAGACCAGTTTACAGGCATTGCTGTATTCTGGGCTGTGGTGTAGTTCCTGTGTTGTCCATTACCTTACTTGGATAGAGGGAAGTTTCTTTGCTCACCAGTGGGAGAGGGGAGCCTTGAGCAGCCTACCTGTCCCTGTAGGAAGTGACCTCAGCACAAGAGCTGTAGTAATTGGTTGTTTTGGACCATTTCTAGCTCTTTTGTAGTTCCCTGTTTAAAATCCGCATTTGCATGGCTTTGCGCATAGCACAACGCCGGTTAAACTTCTTCTGGCTCCGCCAAGTCTGCTCTTCAAATTTTCCCTTAAGGAAGCTCTACTCTTAGTATAATCAAACTACTCGCTATATTATAAGCCTAGCACTTGTTCTCAAAACTTCTCTACTAAGTAAGCACTCTCGTACTAAGTAAGCACTACATCCACCTACCACCCCTGTGAATATCCACTTCCCTTAAAGGCACAGCACTCCTTTATACTGATCTAGCATGTTGAGTGGTAGAGTACTGGCGTCCTCTCCAGTTCAGCTGGTTAATCTGGGTATCTTGAGACAATGCTACAATCGTCTCATGTACACAGACAACCCTCTCCTCCTCCCAATAAACACAAATACATGTGAGAGATGCAACTATATAGCCAAACTGGAGGCTGAACTCTCTCAACTCAGGGCTGGCATGACCAGACAGGAGGAGATGGTAACCACACACACATAGCAAACCCAGTCCCACATAGACCTACCACAACTGCAAACCAAACACATAAAAACACAAAGGCATACTCGGAGGCTCTAATAAAAAACTTACCAAAACAACAGAGGCTCCCAAAGCAGACATCCAAAAATCCACCACCTCAAAACAAAACACATGCAACACATACTTCAATAAATCAGTGTGTCAACCAATCACAGCCCTTAAGGCCAAACACCATGCCTGATACACTAGTAATAGGTGACTCTATAGTCAGACACACTGATGTCCCGCTTACCAGGCTGAACAAGGAGAGGGTGACTGTGAGCTGCCTATCGGGAGCTAGGATCCGCCACATAACACACGCACTCAGGTCACTCCAAAGCAAGTACAAATATGACTCCATCATTGTCCATGCTGGCGTGAATGACCTGAGACGTACCTCCCTGGACTACATGAAAAGAGACATAGAGGAGCTCTCTGATTATGTAGCCCAGGCTGGTATGACCCTGACCCTGAGCAGCATCTTGCCCTCACCAAGAATGATGCCACAATACAAAGACAAGATGATCAGCTTTAATAACTGGCTCAAGTACTGGTGTCATTCTAAGGGGATCCAATGTCTGTCTGACTGGGATGACATGTTGGACAAGCCACGCTGCTTCGCAAGGGACGGCTTGCACCTGTCACCACTGGGCTTCCGGATATTGGCCAAGGCTCTTGCCACCCCCACAGTGCCTTTTTTAGGCAAGGTTCAAAAGACAAACTCACCTCCTTAGAAAACAAAAATGAAAAAAAAACTAAGGGTAATGCTGCTCAACGCCAGAAGTCTAAATCTCAAGATGCAGGCACTCGATGCACTCCTCAGTATGGAGAACATCGAAGTCTGTGCAGTAACTGAAACCTGGTTCAAGGCTCCTGAGAGCACCCCAGCACTACCAGGCTATACCTCGTATCATGTTTTTCGGCCCCAAAACCCGGGCCAAACTACAAAGGGAGGGGGAGTGTCCATATTCATCAAGGACACCCACACCTCCAGGTTAGTAGCAACACATGAAGCATCAGAGACCATACACGTGCAACTAACCATAGCCAAAACTGCTATACAACTGGTAGCATGTTAGAGACCACCCTCCCAATCTCAGGAACCCCACTCAGCCTTCCTGAAGACATTGGAGGATATGAATGTATCACAAAATACCATCATACTGGGAGACTTCAACTACCCAAACATAGATTGGATACATTATTCTAGCCCTAACACCCCAGTCCAAAGGTTCCTGGAATTCATAAATTCAAATGCACTGGAACAACTAGTCACCTCTCCCACTAGGGGAGATAATATACTAGAAAACAGAAAAATGCAACCCCAGAAGAGGGCAATGCTCCAATTAAACCAAGACAGCTACCACAGCAACAACTGCCAAAAAAACGCTCAGGACCAGCAAAAACCATGAAGAATGTAATTTATTTACACACATCCACCGACTAAGCGCTTTCACCTAAAAAGGCATCATCAGAGTCAGTGCAATTCAAACAAATACAGTATTTAAATGATTGCTTCAAATTAATTAATTACATCATAAACTGAACAAGCCAATGAGCCAAATCCCCACAACTTTAAAATCACTTCCATATACATCCAACACAACTTGAAAATATGTATAAAATGTACAAAATTCATCATATTACACAACAATTAACACTACTATGCTATTGAAGTAAACAATGTATACATAATACAATATTTGTAAAATAAAAAATGAATGAAAATGTAAACAAAATTACAAATGTTATATACAACTAGCTTTATGCTTTAAGACTGGTTTAATAGAAATAAAATCATTGATGCCAGGGAACCTCATGGCATCGAGCCTCACCTGCCATTCAACCTCAAGTACAGCCACTTTGTTGCCAATGTCACCCCCCTGATCTTCATAAATCCTGTCTATAACAAAAAATAGGAATTTTTTAAAATCATTACATTGGCAACTATGCAAGTATAAAGCATTATGTTGATCTTTCTTCTTCAAACTTCGTATATGTTCACTAATTCTATCACGCAGTCTACGTGTGGTCATACCCACGTAGAATGCGTCACATGTAATACACGAAGCAACATACACCAAATTCTTTGTATTGCAATTACACAACCCTGGGCAAGACAATGTACGCTCAAAACCTTTAACACATAAATGTGCACCTTCAGCAATGAATCTACAGCACCTACAATTGCCACATTTAGACATCCTAGATTTCCTTACTCTGGGCACCTTTTCAAGGATCCTCTTCAAATTCTCACCTTTGCTATACACAATCCCAGGTACCTTCCCTACAATATCCTTAGTTGTATTACCCAGGCAATGGTTCCACGCATCCCACAGTGCTGTACTTATTTCAGTAGCCTTCTCATTAAATTTCAGGATAAAGCAAGGACCTTCCAAGCAAGTTAACTTATTGGGGCCATTCTCCTGCCCATCCATCATGGGCTCCCCTGTGTTTCTAAGGATAGGAGAATAAACAGAGCTCCTTTTCCTTATTACCTCTCTTTTCACCTTAAGTAATAACTTAAGTGGATATCCCCTATCCATGAACATACCTATAAGTTGAAACATTTCTTGTTTAAATAAATCTTCATCACTAATCAACCTTGAAATGCGTACCATTTGACCCTAGCCACCCCTCTCTTCTGATGGTAAGGGTAGCAACTCGCAAAATGTAAAAGAGAGTTAGAATAACTATCTTTTCTATACAGAGTACTCGACAAACCGTCCCTATCTTTAATGATAGTCAAATCAAAAAAATTCACTCTGTCTGTACTCCATACATGGGTAAATCTCAAAAAACTAGTGGTACAGTTCAAGTAATTAACAAATTTAACCGCACTTGTCTCATCTCCATCCCACAAAATGAGCAAATCATCCAGAAACCTATTATAGAGCACAATGTTGGCATAGAATCTTGATGGGAAGACAAAGACTCTTTCCCATGCCAACAACACCAAGTTTGCGAAAATTGGTGCACATTTTGCCCCCATTACAACTCCAGAGCACTGCTGGAAAGTTTCCCCTTCAAATTTAATAAAGTTGTTTTTAAGGGTAATTTCCATCAAGTCACAGATGAAATTAATTTTGCTCTTATTGATAGTTGGACATGAATTCAAACTATCACGGAACATCTCCAAACCTTCCACATGGGGAATGACCGAAAATAAATTAACAACATCAATTGTTAAAAAACAAAAGGGCCTGTGGTAATTCCCCACTACTCTCAATCTCTCCAGGCAATGCCATGAATCCCTTACAATATGGGCCACATCGCTGAGGGCTGCTTTACATAACTCGTCCACAAATGCAGCGAGGGGCTCAGTCTTTGAACCCCTGGCTGACACAATTGGTCTGAATTGTAACTTTTCTGTACCCTTATGCACCTTTGGAATACCAAAGATGCATGGGGTAACAGGATGTTTGACCATAAGATAGTCAAATTCCACCTCAGTTATATCACCTTGAAACAAAGCATCAAGCAAAAAAGTACAGTTTTGTACCTACCATAAATGTAGATGTTCGAAGATCCACATTGCTGCAGTCATAACCTGTGGGTAGTCCGCTGTCCTCGGTTGGCCTGAATACCAAAGTATTAGGCTGGCGTCGGTATGGGCGCTCAGATCTGACGTCAGTGCGCCATGGTATTAAAGCGCATGACCGATGTCATATCCTCAAGTCTTTTCTTGCCCCAGATTTCAGAAGGCCCTAAAAAGAAAGGCCACAGTCAAAAATAGAAAAAACCTCCAAAACCCATGTACAAACAACATCTACAACCCAAACCATACAACCACTCCAAACTACAGAGGGGAAGGAGGGAGGGTAAATTGGACTGCAGCAATGTGGATCTTCGAACATCTACATTTATGGTAGGTACAAAACTGTACTATGTTCTTCATCTCACATTGCTGCAGTCATAACCTGTGGGTAGAATCCCAAAGCAAAGGTAAAGGGAGGTTGGCAAAATCATAAAGCATTGGGAGCTGCTAATATGCCCTGTAAGACTGCAGTGGCAAACCCAGCCCTAGATTTGGAATAAAGAGGGAGATGGTAATGTTTAGAAAAAGTGTGCACTGAACTCCAAGTAGCTGCTTCCAAAATATCTTTAGTAGCTACACCCCTTAAAAAGCAGTAGAAGTGGCAGTAGCCCTAGTGGAATGAGGTCTGATTCCAGCCGGAATCTCCTTACCATGATGAGAATAACAAAAGCAATACAATGGGCAATCCACTTTGAAATTGTTTGTTTTGAAACAGGTTTCCCCTGAGAGCCCAAAGCAAAAGAAACAAATAACTGTTGAGACTGTCTGAACCTTTTAGTCCTGCTCAAATAATAACGCAACTGCCTGTGAATATCCAAAGTGTGCAAAATATTCTCCCCTTTATTTTGGGGATCAGCATAAAAAGTAGGCAAATGAATAGATTGGTTCAAGGCCACATTTGAAACCACTTTAGGCATAAAAGTAGGGTTAGTACGCAGAGATACCCTATCCTTATGAAAAATCAGGAAGGGTTCAACTGCCATTAGAGCCTGTAATTCAGATACCCTTCTAGCAGACGTAATGGCCAACAAAAAAGCAGTCTTCCAAGACAAAAACTTTAACTCAGAAGTAGCTGCAGGTTCAAAAGGAGGTAAAGTAAGTTTTTCCAACACAAAATTGAGATCCCAAGCAGGAGTAGGAGCTCTACGCGGGGGTCTTATGTTCTTTGCCCCTCTAAGGAATTGCTTAAACAAAGGATGAGAGAATAATGGCGGGTCACAGTCATAGTGAGCAGAAATGGCTGCAGCATGAACTTTTACAGAGGAGAAAGACAAACCCTTGTCTAATAATTCTGTAAGATATTGAAGAGAAACACTCAAATCAGGCCTGGAAACATCAAAGCTCTTTGCTTTGCTCCAAATAAAAAATCTCCTCCATTTATCAGCATAAACTTTCCTTGTACTAGGCCTTCTGGCCTCCAAAATAACATTCAAAACTTGTTGAGGAAGCTGTGACCCTCCAGGTTCTAGAACAGAATATGCCAGGCTGTTAGATGCAGGGACTGAATCCTGACATTGAAGAAATGATTGCCTGCCTGAGACAAAAGGTGTGGAATTGAAGGCAAAGGCCAAGGAGGCTCCCGTACTAAACTCCTCAGCAGAGGGTACCAGTGCTGTCGAGGCCAATCTGGAGCTATTAGAATCATGGAGGGCTTGTCTTGTCTGACCTTCAAGAGCACCTTGGGAAGGAGAGGCAGAGGAGGAAAGGCATAGACGTGAAGATTGCTCCAACTGAATGATAGAGCATCCACTTTCCAAGCTGTTGGATGAAACATCTTTGTGCAAAACTTTGGCAACTGGAAATTTAGTGGAGAAGCGAACAGATCTATGTCTGGAGTCCCCCATATCACTGTCAACTGTCGAAATACATGAAGATCCAACTTCCACTCGTGGGGATCCACCATCTGTCTGCTCAAAACATCTGCTAAGGAGTTCTGTGCTCCTGGCAGAAACCTTGCCTGAAGAGTGAGGTGCAAACTGAGAGCAGTCTCCCACAAAATCATAGCTTGCCTGCATGAGGGTATGAATGGGTTCCCCCTTGCTTGTTGATGTACCACATGACAGTTGTGTTGTCTGTTTGAATCAACACTTGTCCTGGGTGAAGTAGATCCTTGAAAGCCATCAATGCAAATTGGACTACTAACATCTCCTTCAAGTTGATATGTAAATGTTGAAGTCTGGCAGGCCACGTGTCTTGAACTCATTTTCCATTGAGGTGTGCTGCTCCCCAAGCCTTGTCCGAGGCATCTGTCGTTAAGATCTGACTCGCCTCTGGTCGGGTCACAGAGAGTCTCTTGTTTAGGTGACATTCCTGAGCCCACCACAAAAATTCCTTTTGAATGCAAGGTATTATCTGAATGACAGTGTCCAGATCGTGGCAGTGTTGCGTCCATACATTTTTGAGATACCATTGTAGCTTCCTCATATGCAGTTTGGCATTGGGAAGCACCAGAATACAAGATGCCATGAACCCCAAGGCTTGAAGGACTGTCCTTGCAGTCAGCCTGGACCGTAGAGACAATTGTTGGAAGTAAAGTGTAAGGTTCTTTTGCTTGTCCAGGGTCAAAAAAGCCATCTGGGAAGCTGTATTCAGTCTCACACCCAGAAAGCACATTTCCTGAGAGGGTACTAGACTGGACTTTGTTTCATTCACAGAATACCCTAGGGCACCTTAACACTGCCATAACATACTGTAGATGGTGAAGTAGCTTGTTTTTGTCTTGAGCAAGAATCAGGCAATCGTCCAAATAAGGATAAATTTGTATTCCTCTTAACCTTAAGAAGGCTATCACCGGAGCCAGAACCTTTGTGAACACCCTGGGCGCAGTAGATAAGCCAAAGGGCAATGCAGAGAACTGATAATGTAAAGTCCCAGCCCGAAAACGCAGGAATCTCCTGCAACTGGGCCTGATAGGAACATGAAGATAAGCCTCTTTGAGATCCAGAGTTACCATCCAGTGATCTTTGCCCAACAGAGGCAGAAGTTGTTGCAACGTCAACATTTTGAATTTTGGAATGTCCAGGTATGTGTTGAGGATAGATAAATACAAAATTGGCCTCCAAGTGTTTCCTTTCTTTGGTACAAGAAACAGGCGAGAATAAAATCCTAGGCCCACTTCTGACAGAGGGACCTGCTGTATAGCCCCCATTTGAAGAAGTAAAGAAATCTGTTTGTGAGCCTCTACCCTTTGCTGAGGAGGAACGTCTGGCATGCCTTTGAAAGGAGGCAATGTGTGGAAATAAAACTTGTAGCCTCGGTCTATAATGTCCAACACCCATTTGTCCTGGGTGACTAAAAGCCAGTTTTGCTTGAAGAGTGCCAACTTTCCTCCCAGAGGAGCTGCCAGACAGGAAGGATCTGGCAGCTGAAGATGCAGGTCATTGGGCCTGTTTACGAAAGGACTGGCCCCTTGCCCTCACCTGTAGATTGTGCAGGGGAACTCCATGTTCTAGGCCTGAAAGAACCCTGAGCTCTGCCCCTACCACGTCTAGATCTGCCCCTAGACTGTAAATCAGAAGAAGGGTAAGCCCATCCCTTAATAGGCCAATTCCTGCTAAACTTAGGGGGCTGCACCTGCAAAAAATCTTTAACAGTCTGCATAGACTTAGCTTTGTCTTCCATTTTCTTTAAGACAGACTCCACAGGAGAACCAAACAAAACTTCAGACTGCAAAGGAGCATCCAAAATTCTAGCTTTAACATGCTCTGACAAGTTCTGATCCTTAAGCCAAGCGTGCCTGCGAATAACTGATCCAGTGGCAGCCACCCTGGAAGAAGCCTGTAAAGCATCGAAACCACACTGCAAAGAATGCTTACCCACCTGATCAGAGGCATGAACCAAATCCTGTAATTCCTTACACTCTATGCCCTCTGCCAAAGCATCTACCTTATATTTTAACTGAGTAAGGAGAAAATTCTGGTACTTCAACATATGAAACTGGCAATTCAAAGCCCTCATTGCTAGAGTGGAAGAGGTATACACTTTTTTACCCCACCTATCCAAAGCTCTAGAATCTTTATCCATAGGAACTGGATTCTTTACAACAGAAGCCCTGACACCCTTAGGTCCCTGGCTAATAGTTTCTGGGTCAGCCCTTGGGCTCTTATACAGATATTTATGAGCCTCTGGCACTCTGTAATACCTATCTGGTTTAACTGGCGCAGGAGGCAAAGAGTCTGGATTAACAGAAGCCTCAGAGAAAACATCCTGAACAACATCCAAAACAGGAGGTATAGCCAAGGGCCGATGTTGTGGTAAAAACAAAAATTCCCTAAGCCTCTTTCGGGAATCTGAGAAATCCTGACCTTCCCATTTAAAATGCTCCCTCATAGAATGCAGGGTTTCTGAAAAAGAAAAATCCTCTGGAGGAGAAGCAGAAGGACTGGAATCCTCTGCGTCTTTATCAGAATAAGGAGGAAAATCCTGAATGTCTTCAGCCGAAGACTCTGAGTAATCTGAAGCCTGTTCCAAACTTTCCACCTCTGGCTCCACCCTAGGCCTCTTATCTGGAGGGGGCATAGAACCCCTAATTAAGGAAATCAAATCTTCTGCCATTTTCAGCATGTGTTTTTTAGGCACAGAACCTGCAGAACTAGGACTGACACCTGAGGAAGGCAAACCAGGCCTGACCCTGGAAGGCACCTTAGAGACAGAAGGAGAAGGCCTAACCACCTTAGGCAAAGAAGGGAGTACAGCAACCTGAGAGGCCCCCTCAGCCTGACCTGACTCCTGAGAGGCCACATCTTGCAAAATTAACGGCTCCCCCTGAGACTCAGCTGAAACCTCGGCTGGATCTACAGATTCCACCGTAGTTTCTAAAGAACCGGCGTCTGGAACGGACGACTCATCCTGCTTGGACCTTAACGATTTTTCCTTGCGCTTCTTAGCGGTAGCGGGCGTCGGAGGATCCAACGGCATATTGTAATTACACCGCTTACCGAAGACAAGCCTAGCGCAATCTAACCTACGTTTAATGGTGTGCTTATTAAATCTAGCACAAAAGCGACACCCGACTACGTCGTGCTCAGGCCCCAAACAAGGAATACAGAGAGAGTGGTAATCCCTATGCGGTATCTGTTTCCCACAAGA
The DNA here is from genome assembly GCF_019279795.1 of Protopterus annectens. Classification (NCBI taxonomy): domain Eukaryota; kingdom Metazoa; phylum Chordata; order Ceratodontiformes; family Protopteridae; genus Protopterus; species Protopterus annectens. Next base: position 1,379,929,404 of record NC_056729.1, read on the forward strand.
AATACAATTATTCACTTTTCTGACATCCGGAATTAACTGAGGCAAGAAAAAACAAAAATATTCCCCAACGGGGTACTTAGCCCAACTTGGTTTCGGTCTGAAACTCAGAATACAAAAATTTCAGAACGCCGAACGGCACTTGCAAACGCTGCTTCTGCTTCAGACCATGCGGCAAAAAAGACTGAGGATATGACGTCGGTCATGCGCTTTAATACCATGGCGCACTGACGTCAGATCTGAGCGCCCATGACTGACGCCAGCCTAATACTTTGGTATTCGGGCCGACCGAGGACAGCGGACTACCCACAGGTTATGACTACAGCAATGTGAGATGAAGAACATCAGATCAATTCTCCTGTAGGCAACATTAATTTCATTGATCGAGACCCTTGTGTACGTACTAGTATCCTCAAGTATAACCATCATAGATGTAAAATAATCAATCTTGTTCATTAAAACCATCCCCCCACCTTTATCTGGTCTCATACATCTAACATTATTGGAAGATCTCAGTTCTTTAAGGACCAGCCTTTCTTGTGGGGTTAAGTTATCCCCAGATGCATTTCTCCTACTACAAATCCTTCTAATCTCAAACTCCATCAGTTTTTCTAAAGCTATAATTTCATTCAAACAAGGTGGAATAAAAGTACTTTTCCTCCTAAGTACAGGGACTGTGGGGTTACTATTCAATGAAAAAACATCCTTCTTATCATGAAAATAAATTTCTAAATTCAGTCTCCTCATGAAAAGCTTTACATTGACCAAGACTTGAGAAATATCCAACCTGAAATTTGGTACAAAACTATTGCCTTTGGTAAATAATTGAAAATGCACATCCCCAACCTCCATGTCAGTGTAGTTGTAGATGAAAAAAACACATTGTTTTAAAATTTTACAACCAACACACAATTCAGAATCAGTAAAGCTCACATTGCTACCAACTACATCACTGTTGGTGCCAAAAATATCACAACCAAGGTCAGGCGTCAACTGCTCACAAATGTCACCCATGGGTCCAGAATGTTCACCATTCATAACATCATCATCAATTGCAATACAAAATGAATCCTGAAAAAACATAACTGAGCAGTGATAACGCTGAGATAAATGAAAACGCCGAAGAACTTTTGATGCTGTCGGATGAACTGGATATACTTGAAGCTGACTTCATGAAACTAAAAAGATTACAGCTGCAACGGCAGCATTTCGAAGCATGCCTCAAGAAACGGATTATCCCCAGAGGGTTACGCGTTCTAAAAATGCCCACCACAGGTAACCTTTTTCCAGAGCTTTTGTTGAAGTGGCAAAAATTAAATATGGATCTAAGCTTCAATTATATGAAGCTTTTGATAGAGTTTCATAGAACGGAAGAGGAAATGTTAAGGGAGAAAGTAACTGTTTTACATACATCCATCATTGCTAAATATAAAACTCCTAGAGCAATGATAGGACTGGACAGATTGATGGATAATGTGCTTATGTTTGAAACAAGACTGTTTAATATAAAGAAAACCAAGATCGAGAGAGACACTACGGACTTTAAAAATGGCCACGTCTTCACTTGGCCTAGGACTATGACCAGAGACAGTAGCACCAGGAGAGCAGCACCTGAGGCTAAGGCGAATGTTGACAATGCCACTGCTAACTCTGAACAGGGCACAGTCATCATTGATCCCACTATTGATAAAGGGGCTATAGGGACCCTATCGGACACCAATGACACTGCTAACATAACTGAAAGGTCTGCTAACAACATGAATTTATATCCTACTGTTGTACAAAGCAAAAGAAACAGTAGGCAATGTGACAATAGTATTAATATGTCTAGCTCTAATGTCATGGGCATTGTAAATAACATTAACATAAAGAATGGGAATATGCCAATAATTAAGAAGAAAGTGACAACAGCTGAACATGAGAAAGATAGTGAAATTAAGATTCTTTCACAGGAAGTCCCTTTTCCTATACAGTCCCCTTTACTCAGGGGGCGTTCACGCTCCATGAGCAGGGGACGACAGAAAAGGAAGTTCGCAGAGCCAAACCAAGTAGGTCCTACACTCAAGAAAATGTGGACCAAGACAGGGAATCTTTAGTAATAAATTTATCATGTAAGGAGCTTAGTTGTGAGGAGAAATTAGTACTAGGAAAGGGTTTATCTTTTATACCTAGTCAAATAAGCGAACACACTGATACTGTAATAGATGTGAAAATGTTTGTTAGAAGCTTGCAATTAAGACTTGATTTTGGTCAAATTGACAGAGACCGAGTCATGAATAATTTTAAACCTGTGAGTACTTACTCTCCGACCTTAAATCCTGTGATTGACACATACAGCAGGTTAGTTGAAAAAGATTTGCATGACTATTATTCAGCAAGAAGATTAAAACATTGTAGGAAATTTAGTAAAAATAATCTGACTTTTAAACAGAGGAGAGCCCTACAAGACTTGAAAGAAGACGTTAATATTATAATAGCACCGGCAGATAAGGGAGGACCATTGGTAGTCATGGACACTGAACATTACCTTAAAAATATGATTGACATGTTAAACAATGATGGAAGCTATCTCAAGTTGGATATTAATGAGGTAATTATGAGAATTTTCAGGGTCTATGACACTTTAGATGATTTATTAAAAAGTAATCTGATTCAGAAAGATTTTTATAGATTTCTCAAAGTCGACCACCCATTAATTCCCATTTTAAAAGGACTTCCTAAAGTACATAAAGGTTTAGAAAATCCCCCCATGAGACCTATCGTCTCAGGACGAGGATGGTTGACAGAACCCTTTTCCCTTTTTGTGGAATACCATCTTAGAACAGTATTGGAGAGCAATGTGAACATCTTAAAGGATAGCAAACAGTTTCTACTCGAACTATATGAATTTCTATCAAAAGAAAATATTGAAGAGTACTTGTTAGTTACCTTGGACGTGAAAAGTCTTTTCACGGTTATACCCAATGATGTGGGTATTAATAGTGTCTCCAATTACCTTAAACAACACGCAGACATGGATGTTCAGTTTATAGAGTTATTAACTATGTTCCTAGAAATCATTTTAGAAAATAATGTCTTTATCTTTAATGAGAATCTATACATACAAAATGATGGCGTAGCTATGGGCACGCCATGTGCCAATAGCTACGCCAACATAGTTATGGCCCAATGGGAGAATGAAGAACTGTTTCACCTTTCCTCCTTTATGGATAACGTTGCATTCTACAAGAGGTTTGTAGACGACCTCTTTTTAGTTTGGAAAGGAAATGAAAATACCTTGCTAGAATTTGAAAAGGATATTAATGGTTTAACACATTTTCTAAAGTTTACCATGTCTTATTCTTCAGAACATATTTCATTTTTGGATGTTAATGTAATGAAACTAAGCAATGGAATTATAAACACCTCCGTACACAGGAAGATGTGTTTCAGAAATTCCATTTTACACAGAAATAGTATGCATCCCAAGCATATCTTCGACAACGTAATCAAGGGACAATTAATGAGAGCACCCAGGCTCAATCCCACGGAGATAGGCTTTAATAAAGAGATTGAAGAACTGAAAGGTAGATTATTACAAAGATCCTACGATGTAAGAGATGTGGACAATGCAATAGATGAAGTGCAAGGGTTAAGAAGCACAAGAGCTCGCCCATACTTCTCTAGTAGAGCAGGTATAGAAAAGGAAGATGATACTAATAGAGATGAAAAAGACTTAAAGGTTAGTTTTTCTTTATATTATACAAAAGATGTCAATGAGATTAAAAGCATACTAACCAACCACTGGCATTTGTTAAGATTAGATAATGATATCAGCAACTTAATTGATGAACAACCCAGATTTAACTATAAGAATAAGTTCAATCTGAAGCAAACACTATGTCATAAATTTACAAGCAGACATTTAACTCCCCACGCTAACACTACTCCTTGCAATAACTGTAATCAATGCACCTACATCAACACTGATGTACAATTTACAACACCAATTACAGGACAAACCTTTACCTTTTTAACAGGTACCACCTGTAGAACAGACAATGTGGTCTGCCTAGCTCAATGTGGCTCCTGTAATTGCTTCTATATAGGAAAAACAAATAGGCAGCTAAGAGAGAGAATAAGAGAGCATAACTACAGCATAAGAACAGGAGATGAACGGAATGCCCTGGCTAAACATGTCAAAAATAGAGGGGAAGGGCATACTTTTACATTCTTTGTCATACAAAGTATTATTCCCATGTTAAGAGGAGGGGATGTGGAGACACTTACCTTAGAACATGAAACCAGGTGGATTATTCGATGTAAATCTGACCACCCTCCAGGCCTGAATGACAAAATTAACATTTATCCGTTCCTTAAGAAAAGAAGGTTATGCAGAGTCTTAAAACACTGATAATTATTGTATATTTATGTACAATCCTTTAATTTATAATACTATTTCTTTGATTGTTTAACCCAAGGGCATTTTTTAACAGGACCTAGAAGTAATAAGGCTTAGAATCCCAGTTTTTAACAAGTGTATATCCATGCCTTATATATTATGTTCTCTCATGGACTCAGCATTGTTTACCACCTTTCCAACAGCCCTGAATTCCTTAAGTTAGACAGACTAGGACAGGCCAGATGATTTTATATATCCATTAGTATATATTCCTTCGTTATTTATAACACATTAATTATAACACATTTTATATTAACTATCAGTGAAAAATGATTGTATGTTAGCTTCTAGTAGAAAAATGTATTTTGTGCATTATGATATCAAGGTATAGCACCATCTGGTGGCCCATGGGCAATATTGCAAGCATTATAAGAAAGCAAAAACATTACAAACATTATCTAAACTATTTTTAGAGATATAGAGGGATGTTTTGCCATGGTAGATACATCCTCTATATTTTCAACAAGTGTTAAATAAAACTGTTGTATACTATAGTGCTGCTTTAGGTATGATGTGATCTCACCATTGGGTCTCTGAACAGTTATTCCGTATTTTAAAATACTTTCAGTATTGAATTTTTAATCATTTAATTGTTTTTAATTAAACTGACTATTTAAGGGCTGTGCCTTTTAATTAATTTGTACAGTCTGAAGAAGCCCTCCAAGGGTGAAAGCGCTCACTGATCTTATAATAAAGAACGTTCCCTTTTCATATTTTGTGGAGCTATTGTTCTTTTGAATGAATTGGATATATTTTGCATAACGGACACTCTAAGAAGATTTAAGCCGCTGTGTTCCTGTGCCTTTTGTGAAGAATTTGTTAATTACTTGAACTGTACCACTAGTTTTTTGAGATTTACCCATGTATGGAGTACAGACAGAGTGCATTTTTTGGATTTGACTATCATTAAAGATAGGGACGGTTTGTCGAGTACTCTGTATAGAAAAGATAGTTATTCTAACTCTCTTTTACATTTTGCGAGTTGCCACCCTTACCATCAGAGGAGAGGGGTGGCTAAGGGTCAAATGGTACGCATTTCAAGGTTGATTAGTGATGAAGATTTATTTAAACAAGAAATGTTTCAACTTATAGGTATGTTCATGGATAGGGGATATCCACTTAAGTTATTACTTAAGGTGAAAAGAGAGGTAATAAGGAAAAGGAGCTCTGTTTATTCTCCTATCCTTAGAAACACAGGGAGCCCATGATGGATGGGCAGGAGAATGGCCCCAATAAGTTAACTTGCTTGGAAGGTCCTTGCTTTATCCTGAAATTTAATGAGAAGGCTACTGAAATAAGTACAGCACTGCGGGATGCGTGGAACCATTGCCTGGGTAATACAACAAAGGATATTGTAGGGAAGGTACCTAGGATTGTGTATAGCAAAGGTGAGAATTTGAAGAGGATCCTTGAAAAGGTGCCCAGAGTAAGGAAATCTAGGATGTCTAAATGTGGCAATTGTAGGTGCTGTAGATTCATTGCTGAAGGTGCACATTTATGTGTTAAAGGTTTTGATCGTACATTGTCTTGCCCAGGGTTGTGTAATTGCAATACAAAGAATTTGGTGTATGTTGCTTCGTGCATTACATGTGACGCATTCTACGTGGGTATGACCACACGTAGACTGCGTGATAGAATTAGTGAACATATACGAAGTTTGAAGAAGAAAGATCAACATAATGCTTTATACTTGCATAGTTGCCAATGCATTGATTTTAAAAAATTCCTATTTTTTTGTTATAGACAGGATTTATGAAGATCAGGGGGGTGACATTGGCAACAAAGTGGCTGTACTTGAGGTTGAATGGCAGGTGAGGCTCGATGCAATGAGGTTTCCTGGCATCAATGATTTTATTTCTATTAAACCAGTCAAAGCATAAAGCTAGTTGTATATAACATTTGTAATTTTGTTTACATTTTCATTCATTTTTTATTTTACAAATATTGTATTATGTATACACTGTTTACTTTAATAGCATAGTAGTGTTAATTGTTGTGTAATATAATGAATTTTATACATTTTATACATATTTTCAAGTTGTGTTGGATGTATATGAAAGTGATTTTAAAGTTGTGGGGATTTGGCTCATTGGCTTGTTCAATTTATGATGTCATTAATTAATTTGAAGCAATCATTTAAATACTGTGTTTGTTTGAATTGCACTGACTCTGATGATGCCTTTTTAGGTGAAAGCGCTTAGTCGGTGGATGTGTGTAAATAAATTACATTCTTCATGGCTTTTACTGGTCCTGAGCATTTTTTGGCAGTTGTTGCTGTGGTAGCTGTCTTGAGATAATATACTAGACCTGATCATCACAAACATGGAGACAAAATGCTCCACACCGGAGGTATACCCCTCACTAGTGAGATCTGACCACAAACTAATCACCCTGGATACACATATCCCTCCTCCACCCCCAGCACAAAAGACCACAGTGAAAAACTTCTCAAAAGCAGACTTCACTCTTCTTAAGACTGAGATAGTATCCTTTAAGCCCACTGGGCCAGTGGATACCACATCCCACAATGCCGAATCCTTTACAAATGCTTTCTATGGACATCTCCAAGAATGCATGGATCATGCAATCCCAAATAAATCCAAGTCCCTCTCCACCAAAGGCAAGCGTCCTGTCTGGTGGACCTCAGCCATTAACAAATTGTATAACAAAAGAAGGAAGCTACTGCACGACATAGCAAAATCCCATAAAGGGAAGACATCTCAGATCAACATTAGCAGAAAACTACGTTCTCTCATAAAAACATCCAAGGCCAACTTTGAGAGAAAAATCGCTAAGGACACTAAAGATAACCACAAAGCCTTCTTCAGCTATGTTAGAAACCTGGGCGGAAACCCTCAGATATGCTCAGAGTTAGTTCACAACAAAAAATACACTGAACCCACAGATATTGCCAACATTCTGGCTGACAGGTTCAGTGCAAATTTCTCCCCTCCCTCACCCCCAAAAGAAGAAATACTTATCCCAGCTGAATGTAATCTCCCTGTCATCTCAGATGTCCAAGTGAGAACCGCCCTCAACAAAGCTAAAAACAAAGCATCAATGGGACCTGACAGTATCCCGGGTTGCATGCTACGTGAACTCCAAGAGGAGCTAAACCCGCACATAAAAATGCTATTTAACCTTAGCCTTACTACAGGATATGTACCTGAACACTGGCGTACAGCAACAGTGGTCCCACTCCACAAAGGGGGTACCTCTACAGACCCTGGGAACTACCGCCCCATAAGCTTAACCAGCCTGGTCTGCAAAGCTATAGAAAGAATCATTATGTAACTCATAAACAGAGCCATATGGGACCTACAGACACTTGACCCCACCCAGTTCGGCTTTGTAAAGGGCAGATCCTGCCTTTTGAACCTGGTTGACTTTTTCGAAACAGTCACTAGAGCCATTGATGAGGGCAAAGCAGTCCATACAGCATACCTGGACTTGGCTGAGGCCTTCGACACAATACCCCACTCAGGCATAATAGATAAGCTCACCAGCTTAAACGTAAACCCTTATGTCACCAGATGGGTTGCAAACTGTCTAAAGGACAGAACCCATAAAGTTAAAATCACTGGAGCAATGTCAGACTCAAAGCCAGTCACAAGTGGTGTCCCACAGGGATCTGTCCTGGGACCCCTCTTATTTGGCATTTATTTCTCAGATGTTAAAGCAAACATGGGAGGGTTGTGGCTGACAAAGTTCGCAGATGACTGCAAACTAGGCGCCATAGTCGATACACCAGCGGACACATACATCCTACAAAAAGGCCTCACAGAAATGGACAACTGGTGCCGGAGTCACGGCCTTAAACTAAATGCCAAAAAATGTATAGTCATCCCCTTTGGGAAAAACAAACTACCCACAAATTATCACATAGACAGTAAACCACTGAGTACGGAAAAAGTAATCAGAGACCTAGGGACCCAAGTCGAGAGCGACCTCTCATTTGACACCCACGTTGCCAAAGTGGTTAGAAAAATATTCTACCTTGCACACCTCATCATGAAGGGATTCACATCCAGATCCAAGGATGTCATTGTACCCCTATACTCCTCCCTCATCAGACCCATGATTGAGTACAATGCCCCATTTGGTATGCACCTCACCCGGCATTTGCAACAGCTGGAGAGACCACAAAAGTACCTCACCAGGAGGATCAAGGGTCTCCAACATATGTCTTATTCTGCCAGACTAAAGAAACTCCAGCTCTATTCAGTAGCATACCGCCTGCTCAGAGGTGATCTCTGCCTGACCTACAAGGCCATGTCCAATCAGGATCTGATGGACATGCTCCACCTCAAAAAATCCAAATCCATCAGGACCACAAGAGCTAAAGACTTAAACCTCGGCACAAGTATGAATAGGACATGCTGGAGGGATATATTCATAACCCAGAGGCTTCCCATGCTTTGGAACAAGATCCCAGTTCATGTTAGGCAGAGCCCCTCACTGACTCTCTTCAAGAGAAATCTTGATGAGTGGATGGGAGATCGTAAGTTTACCCCAGGGTTCACATCTGTGTCACTGCTAGTCAGGGGCACAGTAAACTAATTCTATTATATAAGGGGGCCTTCATTGTATCACTACTAAACAGAAGCACAGTATTCTAAATCTATTCTGTGCATTTCTGTGCATTTCATGGGGTGGCGAAAGCCACATCACTATGGCTAGGCTTACAAATGTCCCAGGGCAGATAGCCTAGTACTAAACTATGAAACTATGACTACCAGTTCAGAGCAGATTTGGGTGTTAACTTTGAGATTGCGGACATATATGAAGAAGGCCTTGTGATTGTCCTTAGTGGATGTGGCCAATATGGACTCGAAGTTACATTAGAGGATTTCATCAGTGACCTTATTTGCTTGTTCAGACAAAGGAAAGATTACTTCTAATTTAGCACCTGCTCCTTCTTAGTCCTGGACAGCATTTTTTTCCTTTTATTATTATGGATGTCTTACCTTATCTGCTTATACTGGTTAGCACTAGAATATCATATTAGGAAGGAACTCTCCTTGATAAAACCTGAGTTACTCTCTCTTTCAAATCTTCCCACCCACTAGGTGCACATTACAATAACTACATTATTAATCCTTCCTTTCTAGTTTACACTTAGAACCTCAAACCTAGTTCCTAGTACTTGTCCTTCAAAGACAGTAGAAAAGGTCTAGCAAGTAAATTAAGTATACCCAGAATAAAGAACATATGCTGACAATTACTGCATACTTGTGCTCTAATACTGCTGGGTTGCATTTAGCTGTGGTTCATAGCGCTACACAGATTGACACTAGAAATTTCAATCAAGACCTTGCAATACCCAGGCCTTGATTAAAAGGCAAACGTTTGGGAAAACTTACTGTGTGTTTTTTTTCTGCTGGAATTACTCCACTGTTGCTTCTGGTAAGAGAAGGAGCAGCTGTTAATTATTTCCTAGTTTATTTTGCACTTGGTCATAAACTAGCAACTTTAAATTGACTGACTGCCTCCAATTTGACAGAAAACCAGTAGTGCATTTAAGGTAAACAGTTGCATGGATTAGTACTCGGTACTGCTGGTCAGTGTTTAGCTGTGCTCTGTGGTGGTACACAAACTGAGAAAAGAAACTCCAGTCAAACACTTGGAAGTCATGGAACCAACCTTATTAAAAGACGAAAATGTTTGGTTGGGACGCACTTCTGTGTTTTTTTTCTGTTAGTATTGTTATGCTGCTCTTTCCAGTGACAAGAGGAAGAGTTGCTCTTTCCATCTTATTCTGCGGTTGGTTGCTACTAACAACTTTAAACTGACAGTCTCAGTCCAGTTTTGGCAGATTTCTGTCAGTGTTATTTAAGAACAACTTTATAGCTGTACGTTGCTCTGTACTTCTGGGTTACATCTACGTAGATTGAGGGGAGAAACTTCAGCAAACCCTTGAACAGCTGTGACCTGACTGAGAGGCAAGTGTCTATCTAGGAACCGCTTCTCTTTCTGCTAGAATTGTTGTATTGCTGCTTCTGGTCAGAGGAGAAAGTACAAATTCTTTTCTGACTCATTTTGCAGTTGGCCATTGCCAACAAGTTTAAATTGACAGTGCTTCCAGTTTTGTTGGACTTCGGTGCATGCATTTAAGGGGAACAGTTGCACAGCTTGGCTCTTGTTTACTGTTGGAATGCATTTAGCTGTGTTCTTCAGTGCTACACACACACTGAGAAGAGAGACAGTCAAGCCCATAGAACACCTGAGAACTAACAAGAGTGTCACATGATTATCTGAGAACTACTACTGTGGTCTTACTGTCGATGGAACTGTTTTGTTACAAATTGTCATCAGAAGAGGAGCAGTTTCTAACTCTTTCCTTGCCTATTCTGAAGTTGTCCATTACTAGCAAATTTAAACAAACTGATTGTCTCCAGTTTTGGCTGGCTTTTTGTGAATGTATTTAAAGTAATCAGTTGTCTAGCACAGCACTCTATACAAATGGACTGCATTTAGATGTGCTGTGTAGTGCTGCAACACAAACTGAGAAAAGAAACTCCAGTTAAGCCCTTAGAATACATTGGATCTAAACATCTCCACTGCACTGCTAGTGGTATGTAAGCCAAGCCACCTCCACTGTTAAAATTAACTCTTGATTACTAATGAATCCACAATGGCTACCACTTCCCCTTACTACATACACAGAAAAATAACCAGACTACAGCTTACTGATCATCTGTATCAATAAGGTAAAAAATATGTTCCTCTTCTTTCAAGTTTATCTCCTTGTAATTTAAGTTCACCTGCTGCTTACTACTCTGCTAGTGCTGAAGCCAGTTTAATTTTATTGTCATCTCACTGCCATTCTGTTAGTCCTGAATGTCCCCCTTGAGAAATACAATTTCTCATTATTAATTTACTTTACTATACCACTTTGCCCTACTTAATACTTGGAATATGATTACTATGCTGAACTGTACTGTACCGTCACCTGCACTGCTATTAAACTCCTTCTATCTTGCCAGATTGCATTTAGTACAAATCCTGTGATCTTATGATGTTACTCAGTTTCTTTTTTTTAACACCTTTATTAAGTTATCACTCAAGACATAAAACAAAGATACATAAACAGAAAACAAACCATTTTAACATGTTCTGTATATACCACATATAATTTCGTTGCTACTATCATCAGTCCAACATTACAAAAATTGATGAATTCCTGCATTCCATTAAATCTCACTCCTCCTCTTCCTAAATATTATTATACATGTGTTATTCCCACAACTTCCATTTACATCTAGGTAATTTTTCTCTTTGCATTTTCTAAATATCTGTCTTACAGTTCTTTTATCTCTTATAATATCAGGTACCTAAAAACAGTTGGGTGTAGACACCAATTTCATTCTTCTAGTAATTGCTTTTTAGCAGCCAACAGAATTAAACTTAATGACTTCCTATGTCTAGGCAACTCAGATCCTGTATCCCAACTCAAAAGAATAATTTCCTTGCTTAGATCTATTTGTTTACCCGATATTTCTGACTGAGTACTTGAAGGGCATTTTTAAAAACCTACTAACTCTTTACACTCCTAAAACATGCTCTCAGCTACCACTTTCTTCTTCACACCTCCATTTGTTATCCACCTGAGGAAACATTCTTTGAAGTCTGCTTGGGGTACAAAAATACCTACACGAACACTTCAAAGCAAGTATCCTAAACTGTCTGGACTTGGTTGCCATACATGTCTTTCCATTGTTTTCTTCTAAATTGCTTTTTCAGTCTCTCTTCCCAATGTTTTCCAACCACTGAAAATTGGTTCTTATAATTATCATGCAATATTTTATATACCCTAATTATCCTTTTTTTAACAGCTGCTTCTGTTCTAGATTAATCTAAAAACTCTACCAGAACTGGTCTTTCACTTAAAATTCCCCCATCCCTTTCTCTTTGCCTGTACTCTGAGATCAAGCACTGGTAAGGACGGCAGCCTCTAGCCTGCAATCCAAATGTCTTCTGGGCCTCATCTCACTCTATTACTTTTCCTGGTGTTGTTTAGTTTCTTGACTGCATTACCTGGTGTTACACTATATGAATTTCTTGCCACTTTAATTCATCAGCTGTCTGAATATCCCTTTCGGACCACTGCTCTTTGTACTACTAAGGAAATGTCAACTATTTTGTTAGTTATCTTGTACTGCTTCCTGTCCATACTAGTCACTATAACCACCTTGTTTTATTTTCCTCACCGGTTAACATGAGATCATACTCTGCTCTTACTGTTTCTGTGGCAAGACTACTTGCACTTGACATTTTGAAATAGTGTAACAACTGTCTTATGTCTGCTGGTAACCTATTACTATTACTATTACAAAACAAAGACATATTCTGTAATTGATGCTACTTATTCAATCCAGAGGCTAAACTTTTTCCACAGTTTTCATTTCATAAGAGCATCACCCCTAACTTGTGCTAAGGTGGTTAAGAAATCTCTATTCAGTCCTCCTAGGCAACATATTATGAAAAGTCAGTATGTGGGTCACACTGCAACAGACACACAAACACATCCATACCACCTATTCTTCCATCCAGTTCACATACCCCCTCCAGGCATCATAACGGTTGTGAACTTAAGCCCTTAAGGTTCACAAAGTCAGCAACCACCAACAGCAATGCTTTGGTGACTTCATAGCTGGACACACAAAGTTCACCCAAACCAAATTAGAAATGAATATTGTGACTGCAAGCTGTCTTTCAGGAACCATGATCTGTAATGTAATACGGGGCATTAGTTCTCTCGATCTGGGTAAATATGAATATGACCTGGTGCTGGGGATAAATGATCTTAGGCATTTTATCCAGAGGGATAGGCAGGACAAGCTGGAGCTCAGGAAGACGCTCATTGTAGTATCCTATAATCACCATGAATGAAGCTGTAATTCAGTGAAACACTAATTGACTTGAACGATTGTTGGAGTAATTGGTGTCATTCTAAAGGGATCCAACATGTATCAGTATGGGGTAAAAACTGCAAAAAAAAAAAAGACGTATCCAAGCTAGAGCCTTCAGAGTGTAATACCTTAAACCTAGGCATGAGACAAGTTTATTGTTATCACGAGCTAGGGAGAATACATTGATGAATGATATGAGTGCAGTAGTTGTACTATACTTGGGACGGAAACCATGTTGTGTGGGTGTGAGAAGGTTTTCCTGGTGAAGGTAATGCATTACCTGCTTGTGAATGCATTTTTCTAGAATTTTTGAGTGTGGAGAGAGTATGGCAATTGGTCTGAAGTTGGATATGTCTGAGGAGTTGCCCCCTTTGAGAATGGGTAGAGTAAAGAAATTCTTCCATACAGTGGGGACATAGGATTCAGAAATGGATCGGTTGATTAAGATGGATACAGGATAGGCAAGAGGTTCAGAGGCAATTTGCAGGAAGTAAGAGGGTAGCGTGTCAACAGATGGGGAGCAAGGTTTAAGTTTGGAGAGTAATGACTTTGTATAGTTAGTTGATACTGCTTTTAGAGAGGAGGAGTTAGGAGGGATTGGAAGAGGTATAGAGTTTGTGGGGGTGCTAGTGTTGTTTTTTTGGGGGGAGAATTTATTATGGAGGTTATTGAGTTTATAAAATGATTGCTAAATTTGTTGGCTATGTCTTCAGGTGTTGCATTGGGACATGGGTTAGGAGAGGAAGAGTTTCCTGGATGAAGAGTCTGTTTAATAGAGCACCAGAATTTCTTTGGGTCTGATTTAAGAGTAGAGGGAGGACTGGCACAGAAGTTTATTTTGTCATAATGGATGATTTTTTTTTTTAATTTTGTTTCTGAGTTCTTTATATTTCTGAAGAAGAGAAGGGGTCCTAGTTTTAGTCCACATTTTCCAAATCCTGTCCCGGTCTTTCATGAGGGTTCTGGTAGATTTAGTGAGCCAGGGAGCAGTATTAGATTTGATTCTAATTGTGCGAAGAGGAGCAAGGGAGTTAAAAATGTTTAGGAATATAGTTTTGAAGGAGTGGACAGCTTCATCTAAAGGAAGAGTGGTGAGGTAAGACCAGTTAATTTTGGACAGTTAATGAATAAAGGAGTTAGGGCAGAAATGAGAAAGTGAGCGGGTGGTAATAAATTTGTTAGGTTTGGTAAGGTGGAGAATATGTCTGGTAACTGTTACAGGGCAGTGGTCGCTGAAGGCATTTGGAAGGGTTTGGGAATTATGATAGTTTTGAGGGTGGGAGACCAATATCCAGTCAGGAAGAGAGCTAGGTAGGTGAGATTTATTAATGTAGGCTGGGGTTGTGATTAGCTGCTCAAACCCATGTAGGTTTATACAGGAAGTAGTGTTGGGAGCTTGTATTGTAAGCCAATCGGTATTAACATCTCCCAGTATAATTATTTCATTGTGGATGGTATATGTGTGTATATATATATATATATATATATATATATATATATATATATATATGTATATAAATATAAATCCTAGCACTTAGCTGAGAGCACAGCTGACATGTCCTAAATTCTACATGGCAAACGAGATCAGAGGGGAAGGGAAGAGAGGCATTATGGGTAGCTTTGGCTTGAGAGTTACTGGCTGGCATGAGTTTGATACAATGGCTGAGACTGACAACATCAGATTAATGTTTAATACTAGGTGAGACTGGAGTCTCAAAGCACTCTGTATTTGGAACCTGACAAAGAAGGATCTCTCACCTACTTCATCTTACCTTGTTCTAGTAAGTAACCAGGGAATAATAATTCTTTAGATCAATCAAGAAAATATAGTGACATTAGTTAAGTACTATTTTTCTATAACTGTGTGAACCTGTCCGCCTGTGTTATTTTTAATATTTCCTGTGACTGCAACTGTGGTGTTTACTGTAAACAGATATTTTCGCATTCTTTTATTTATTATTAAATATGTTTAAACTTTTCATTGTGGCTGGTCTTTTACAAAATATTTTAATCTGTGAGAGTACTTATATATATTTGGTGACAGTTCTAGCAACTCCTGAAAGCCTTGCTGTTTTGTCAACATTACCATTTGCATTAATATTAATGTCACTCAGTATAACTGAGTACCCTTGTAAGAGTCTTAGAGTAGCTGGCTTTGGGGTGTCTGGTGGCAGTGTAACTACCTTACAGTCTGGGCAGAAGAGACATAGCTAGGAAATCTGTGCCAGCCTTTCCCAAGAGCATATGTGTGTGTGTGTGTGTGTGTGTGTGTGTGTGTGTGTGTGTGTGTGTGTGTGTGTATGTCAGCTAGTTGGAGCAGGGACACAGAGCACTGGTTTCAGGGTATTGGAGAACTTGGCTTGGGCCCTTAGCTGAGGTTTCAACCCTATAGCTGTACCAGTGGGAAGGGAGACAGAGAAATCTAGACCCCGGACTGTGTGTGTTCCCTGTGTTCTCTTAAGGGAAATTATGCTTGATGCAGATAGCTGCATCTGGAAATACTGGGTGTATCCAGTCTTGTTCCAAGTGAATGTCCCTCTCCAGTGTCAGTGGTGAGGATTCAATCTCCTTGATTACTGGCTCAGAGAGAGGATTTCACAGCCATGATGAGGTAAGACCTCACTACTGGCTAATTTGCATGTCACTGAATTGCAGTCACTGCTGCAATGTAAAGATTGCTGCTGATCTCTGTGTCATGGTAGTAAATTGCTAGTTGTGTAGACATTTGCATTCCAACCCCAGAGTTACTCTCCCACACAAACAAGTACATATTCAAACACAAACACACGCACACCACAGTTTCAGTACCTGTCCCCTGAGCTGTGCCCTCCCATAGCTCCTCCACCTCCTTGATCACCATAACAGTTTTAGTACTATTATGACATTTGTAGAAATCACTGTTGTCTAAGGCTATTATGGCAGTGCACATGCACTATATTAAAATTTAATGTTGCAAAAGCAGAGGCATCTCCTTTAAAGCCCCTCAATAGTGATGTGATAACAGACAGTTATGCCCACCAACAATACGGACTGGTGATTCACCACCCAAGACTTTGTATTCTGAATGTGGCCTCTGAGATTGCTGAAATCTACAATGAAACTGTGGGTGGTATTCATAGTTGTTGCACTTAGGCAAAGCGAGAATTTGAGCTTACTGTGCCTAAGCTCAGCTGAAGTGTGATTCACAGACAGCAGACGCACTTAGGTACAACAGTTTTAGTGCATTTTGGAAGAACTTAAGCAAATGAGGTACTAATGATACGTAAATGAAAAACAATTGAAATTTCTGTCAATATCTTATGTAAATAAGGCAGCTTTCCCACCTCTGTGTGATTCATTGTTTTTTTATGCATAGCAGTGCAGTGCACAAAAGTCTTACAAAAAGAGAAGTTGCACCATTTCTATTGACTTTGCAATACACAAAGATGTCTGTTGTAGGTACTAGAGTGGTTGTTTCCCACTGTGAGCTACTTGTTTTAGCCACACTAAAACTGCTAGTGCCCAAGTGGGCAAGAAGCTGAAGATATAGACAAAGATCAATTCATTGTAACTTTGCTGATAAAGAAATTCTTAATAGATTTACAGTGCCCAGTGATAGAGTACGGCTTTAGTGAATTTGTATTGCCTACCACTGAGGACTAGAGAGAGACATGGTCTTCCTACACCTGTATTGTCAAGGGAACCTTCCAGAGGCAAACTGGTGACATGTTGGGTATTTCACATGTTTCTGCCTCACGGATACTTCAGCAGTGCCTCAACATACTCTTGGCACATGTGGGTCAGTGAATCCATTTCCTAGTGTCATCTCCAGACTGACCCAGTACCACATGTACTTTTTATGGTATGGCACACGTATCTGAGGTGATTGTGCAACAGATTGCACCCATGATGCAATTAGGACCCAATCTGGACCTCTGTGGGATCAGTATCGTAACAGAAAGAGTTACCATTCCATCAAATGACATGTAATGTGTGCTGCATGGAGATGCATCAATAATGTGTCGGCCCAATATCCTGGCAGTTCCCATGCTTCTCACATCTGGCACACAAGATTACTATAGTGCCTCTTCTTGCATGGCAAAATGGGAATAGTTACCTCTTGGTAAATGTAAACTTTTAGAAACCACAGTAATTTATGTAGATAAAGACTGTAAAATGTATTACTGAGTGACATTTTCCCCTTTTGTGTGCCTTTCCTCCTTTTATTTTTCTTTCGCAGTTAATGCTGGCTACCCACTGGAACCCTAACCAGTCCATAACCCCTGGGGAGCTGGTGAGGAGCATTTCAACACCTTCCCGTACGAAACACACGCAGTAATTGTGCGAATGTTTGGCCATCTAAAAGCCTGCTTCCCCTTGTGTGGATAAGTCTTGGGCCACCCTTCAGTTTGACTTTGCTACTGCATTGCAGGATATTTGCCATGTGTTGCATTGTGCACAACAAGATTATGCATCTGATGAGCAGCTGTCCCATAATGGTAGTGCACTGTCATTCCTTCTAGTACTGACAGTGGCCAGCTAAAAGCAGTACTATGAGAATCCCTGCGGCAGGTTTATTCATAATACATGGCAACACAGGCAAAGTCTAGTCCACAACAATGGGCCATGGGAATTTTCTCAGTGAATCTGAAACAACAAAAATCACATAGATAATACAAGATGTATGCCATGCATCAGGTATTATTTATTTAAATAAATAAATGTAATAAAATACATAAATTAATAAACAAATAATACTAGGTGTGTGTAGTGTTAATTGTGGACTATGCTGTATACTGCACGGTCAACTCACTGTACATCACACTTTTTCTTTTCAATAAAAAAGTTTTTCAGAGAATTATATGAATTTTGCATTATGCACTGTATTGGATTAATATGGATTAATCTGCAGCACTGGCATGTCTACTGTCAGGCTTTCATGTCAACTGTCACCTGCATAGTCAATGGTAAAAGCTTAATGAATAATGGTGATGATCTCTTCTACTAATTATTTCTCAAGTAATTTCAAGGTTTAGGATGGGTGGTGAGGACTGGTATACATCTGAGAGATAACCTGTCAGGATGTCAAGTAAGATTAGAAAATAAAGTGAAATGCATCTGAGAGATAATCTGTCAGGATGTCAAGTAAGATTAGAAAATAAAGTGAAATGCAGCATGCATGGGGTAGTGTTAACAGTCTTCTGCATAATGGGTACAGAAAAGTTTTCTCAATACAATATTGTTAAAGTACTGATAGTTTACAAAAAACAGTTTTCCCCCTTTTTGTGTTGCTGTGTTGTCACACTACTTTGAGATAGAATAATGAAGAGTGACTACCTGGTGAATATTCAGGGTTTCACATTCAAATGTGTTTTGTAAATTATTTGAAATATGTCTACTACGGGTACTGATGGCTGGGCTGTGTGGTGCAACCTGCATATCAGACTTTTTTTTTATGTTCACCACAAAAAAAAGGCTAACCAGACCGGCACAATGTAACAAGACTAATACAAAATTAAAACAAAGATACACGGTTGAAACAGAGATTTAGTCAAATAAAAAAAATGTATTAAATTTAATACCCAGAATAAGTGCATTCCTCTGTAATTAATTTCATTAGACTCTGAGGATAGTATACAGAGAAAGAGGTTGACAAAGAAGAAGTGGGATTGTCAGAGAGATGAAGAAAGTAGACAGGAGTATAAGGAGATGAGGTGCATGGCAAAGAGAGAGGTGGCAAAGGCTAAGGATAAGGCATATGAAGAGTTGTATGAAAAGTTGGACACTAAGGAGGGAGAAAAGGACCTGATTGGCTAGACAGAGGGACCGAGCTAGGAAAGATGTGCAGCAGGTAAAGGTGATAAAGGATAACAAGGGAAACACACTCACAAGCGAGGAGAGTGTTTTAAGGAGATGGAAAGAGTAGTTTGAGGGGTTGATGAATGAAGAGAATGAGAGGGAGAGAAAGTTGGATGATGTAGGGATAGTGAGTCATGAAGTACAATGGATTAGTAAGGAGGAAGAAAGGATAGCTATAAAGAGAATTAAGAATGGAAAGGCTGTTGGCCCAGATGACATATCTGTAGAAGCATGGAGGTGTTTAGGTGAAATGATAGTGGAGTTTTTAACCAGATTGTTTAATGAAATCTTGGAAAGTGAGAGGATGCCTGAGGAATGGAGAAAGTGTTTTGGTACCGATTTTTAAGAATAAGGGTGATGTGCAGAGCTGTAGTAACTACAGAGGGATTAAATTGGATTAGTCACAGCATGAAGTTATGGGAAAGAGTAGTGGAAGCTAGGTTAAGAAGGGTGGTGATGATTAGTGATCAGCAGTATGGTTTCATGCCAGGAAAGAGCACTACAGATGCAATCTTTGCTCTGAGAGTGTTGATGGAGAAGTACAGAGAATGTCGGAAGGAGTTGCATTGTGTTTTTGTAGACTTAGAGAAAGCATATGACAGGGTGCCTAGAGAGGAGTTGTGGTATTGTATGAGGAAGTCAGGAGTGTCAGAAAAGTATGTAAGAGTGGTACAGGATATGTATGAGGGTAGTGTGACAGCGGTGAGGTCTGTGGTGGGAGTGACGGATGCATTTAAGGTGGAGGTGGGGTTACATCAAGGGTCAGCTCTGAGCCCTTTCTTATTTGCAATGGTGAGGGACAGGTTGACAGATGAGATCAGACAGGAGTCCCCATGGACTATGATGTTTGCAGATGACATTGTGATCTGTAGTGAAAGTAGGGAACAGGTGGAGGAGACCCTGGAGAGATGGAGATATGCTCTAGAGAGATGGAGATATGCTCTAGAGAGAAGAGGAATGACGGTCAGCAGGACTAAGACAGAATATATGTGTGTGTGAATGAGAGGGAGGATAGAGGAATGGTGAGGATGCAAGGAGTAGAGGTGGCAAAGGTGGATGAGTTTAAATACTTGGGGTCGATAGTTCAGAGTAACGGTGAGTGTGGAAGAGAGGTGAAGAAGAGAGTAAGGCAGGATGGAGTGGGTGGAGAAGAGTGTCAGGAGTGATTTGTGACAGATGAGCATCTGTAAGAGTGAAAGGGAAGGTCTATACAAGAGGGTAGTGAGACCAGCTATGTTATATGGGTTGGAGACAGTGGCATTGACAAAAAGGCAGGAGTTAGAACTGGATGTGGCAGAATTAAAGATGTTGATTTGCACTGGGTGTGACGATGATGGACAGGATTAGGAATAAGTATATTAGAGGGTCAGTCCAGGTTGGAAGGTTTGGAGACAAAGCCAGAGAGGCACGATTACGTTGGTTTGGACATGTGCTGAGGAGGGATGCTGAGTATATTGGGAAAAAGATGCTAAGGATGAAGCTACCAGGTAAAAGGAAAAGAGGAAGGCCTAAGATAAGGTTTATGGATGTGGTGAGAGAGGACATGCAGGTGGTTGGTGTGACAGAGCAAGATGCAGAGGACAGGAGGAAATGGAAACAGGTGATCTGCTGTGGTGACCCCTAACGGGAACAGCCGAAAGAAGATGATGATGATGATGAGACTCTGAATTTAAAACGACAGTAAAATAAATACACAAGTAATTATGATGCATAATCTGTATACCATGTAAAGAGTGTTAAACATTAATTCAAAATCTATCAGAACAGAAAAATATCAGTTGTTTATATTTTCGGTTTATTAAATTCAAGTACATTTAAATCTAACCAATTTTTGCTTGTTTTTTAAGAACTGACTTTAAATGAATAGAATCATTAATCCCTTTGTCAGTAGTAGAATTCAGCCATGTTTGCTATTTATATTCTTTGATGCTCAATAAATGTTCAACGTCATGTTCGATACCATCAATAACATGAAAAACAAAGCATTTAAAATTATCACACTTAAATGTGTGTCTAAGAATGAATCTGACCCTTCATTAAGACCCATGATGTCTAGTACTAGTTCTTAAACTGAACACTTAGCACTTTTTGGGAATGAAAGGTGAATTCTGTGGTCAAAGAGATTCACACTTTTGTGCTATATTCTGCAAACTGTATTGTCATGTTAAGATATTTGAAATTACTATTGAAGATTGGTTTTTAATGGCTGAAACCCAGAGTCTATATACTATGATACCCACTGGCTTGGGCTGTTGTAGCTCCAAGGGTATCTTGCGACTCACTGTGATATTTCAGTCAAAGAACTTGACTTTATTTGTGCATGTTTAGAACTGGTGTTAAAGCACAACTATTTCATCTTTGGTAAAAAGTTTTTTTTCCCCCATAAAGTCCATCATGTTGCATTGGGTGCCGCCATGTCACTAAGTTATGCAAGTAGAGAGAAGAAAGGAGCCACTTTTGAGATTTTAAGTATTTTTCCTCTGTTTATTTGATAAGTTTTTCTGCATAGCTGCCTAGTTTGAGCATTTTCTGGCTTGTTAAACTTGATTTCTGCATTAGTAGCTGTATTTAGAGCACAGCCAAAAGCTGTATACTGAATCTCCTGTTTGCACTTAATTTTAAAATCGTTTTTTTCTCAAAACTTGCATATTTTCTGTCTTTGACCTAGCACTCTTGTGTGGGGTCATTTACTGCGCTGTTATAACTTGATATTACTTGTGAACCTCTGCTATCTCTGGAAAAAAAAAAAAAAAAATCTTGCTTTTTTCCCACTTTTCTGAGATTTAAAAAAGTTCAAGTTACAGGCTTGCTGTTCTTGAACTGTTTTGTAAGTTTCTGAGAGGCCATTTTTGCTTGGGCTAAAGGAAAGTCTCTCTGTTGATCAGTGGCAGTGATAAACATTGAGCTGCTTCCCTGCCCCCCATGGGAGTGGTTACTGACTTGAAACTGTAGTTTTATTGGCTGTTTTGGGTCAATTCCTGGCTCTTTCCAGCCCCTGCTATCAAGCACGCTTTAGAGTGCTTTAGCATAATTTAGCGGAGTTGCCACTAGAGCAGCATCGGGCAGCTGGTTTAACAAGGTTAAACTTTTTCTGGCTCCATAAAGCCTGTTCTTCATTTTTTCCCTTAGAACTGCTCTACTAGTAATCTAAACAGTATATCCCTTAACTAAAAAGTGCAGCACTTGTTCCTAAAAGCTTTTACTTGTCTTAAAAGCATCTTCTTTTCAGGTTTAGCACTTCTGTATTATACAAAGTCCCTCACTAGCAAACCCCCCCCCCCCAGGAGTACCCACTTCCTTACTAAGTCCTCTCTTATTCAGTTACACCCCTAACTTCTAAATTTCTCTAGCATGTCGAAGGGCCAGATGCTGGCGTCCTCTCCTGTCCAGTTGGTGAATTTGGGAATATTGAGGCAATGTTACAATTGCCTCATGTACACTGACAACCCTCTCCTCCTCCCACATAACACAAATACTTGCGAGAGATGCAGCTATTTAGCCAAACTGGAGGCTGAGCTCTCTCAACTCAGGACTGGCAAGACCAGACAGGAGGAGAAGGCAACTACACACACCACAAAACCAGTCTCACATAAAGCTATCACAACAATGAATCAAACACATAAACACAGAAAGTCATACTCGGAGGCTCTGAGCAAAAATATACCTAAACAGCAGAGGCCTCCAAAGCAGACATCCAAGCAACTGCCACCTCATGACACACCACAGGCAACACATAAACCACAAAATCAGTGTGCAAAGCAGTCACAGCCCTTAAGGCCAAATACAACACCAAACATACTTGTCATAGGTGACTCCATAGTCAGACACACTGACATCCCACTCACCAGGCTGAACAAGGAGAGAGTCACAGTAAGCTGCCTATCGGGCGCTAGAATCCGCCACATAACACAAGCACTCGGGTCACTCCACAGCAAGTACAAATATGACACAGTCATTGTCCATGCTGGTGTGAACGACCTGAGACGCACCTCCCTGGACTACATGAAGAGAGACATAGAGGAGCTCTCTGATTATGTAGCCCAGGCAGGTATGACCCTGACCCTGAGCAGTATCCTTCCTTCACCAAGAATGATGCCACAACATAGAGACAAGATGATCAGCTTTAACAATTGGCTTAATTTCTGGTGTCATTCAAAGGGGATCCAGTGTCTGTCTGCCTGGGATGACATGCTTGACAAGCCACGCTGCTTTGCAAGGGACGGCTTGCACCTGTCACACCTGGGATTCCGGATATTGGCTAAGGCTCTTGCCACCCCATAGTGCCTTTTTAGGCAAGGCTCAAATTCTAAACCTACCACCCTAGAAAACAAAAATGGGAAGAAACTAAGGGTAATGCTGCTCAATGCCAGAAGTCTAAATCTCAAAATGCACGCTCTCGAGGCCCTTCTCAGTATGGAGAACATCGATGTCTGTGCTGTGACTGAAACCTGGTTCAAGGCTCCTGAGAGCACCCCGGCACTATCAGGTTTTACCTCATATCATGCGTTCCGGCCCCAAAACCCGGACCACACCACAAAAGGAGGGGGTGTATCCATATTCATCAAGGATACCCACACCTCCAGGTTGGTGGCAATGCACGAAGCATCGGAAACCATCCAGGTGCAATTAACCATGGGCAAAACTGCTCTACAATTTGTAGCATGCTACAGGCCACCCTCTCAAACTCAGGAACCCCACACAGCCTTCCTGAAGACACTGGAGGGTATAAATGTATCTCCAAACACCATTATATTGGGTGACTTCAACTACCCGAATATAGACTGGGAACATTACTCAAGCCCCAACTTTCTAGCCCAAAGGTTCCTAAAGTTCATAAATTCAAAGGCCATGGAACAACTAGTCACCGTTCCCACAAGAGGAGAAAATATACTAGATCTCATCATCACAAACATGGGGACAAAATGCTTCACACCGGAAGTATATCCCTCATTGGTGAGATCAGATCACAAACTTATCTCACTGGAAATCCACATCCCGCCCCACCCCAAACAAAAAGACCACAATGAAGAACTTCTCTAAAGCAAACTTCACACTACTCAAGACTGGTGTGGTATCCTTCAAGGCCCCGAGCCAGTGGAAACCACAACCCAAGCTGCGGAAGCCCTTACAAATGCCTTCTACGAACACCTCCAGGACTGCATGGATCAGGCAATCCCTAATAAAACCAAGACTCTTTCCACCAAGGGCAAACATCCAGTCTGGTGGACCCCAGCCATAAACAAACTTTACAATAAGAGGAGAAAGCTGTTACATGATAGAGCAAAATCCATAAAAGAGAAGACACCCTTGATCATTATTAGTAAAAAAATATGAGCACTCATAAAATCATCCAAGGCCAAAATTGAGAGAAAAATTACAATAGATTCAAAAGACAATCATAAGGCCTTCTTCAGCTATGTTAGAAACCTGGGTGGAAACTCCCAGATATGCGCAGAATTAGTCCAAAATGATACAAAAATCACTGAACCCACAGACATTGCCAACATACTGGCAGACAGGTTCAGTGCAAACTTCACCCCCCTCTCCCCCCCAAAAGGAGAGAGAACTATCCCAGCGGAGTGTAGCCTCCCAGACATCTCTAATGCGCAGGTGAAAGCTGCTCTCTCTAAAGCTAAAAACACAGCATCAATGGGACCGGATGGTGTCCCCGGCTGTGTGCTACACGAACTCAACGAGGAACTAAACCCGCATATAAGGCAGTTGTTTAATCTTAGCCTTACCACAGGATACGTGCCCAAGGAGTGGCGTACGGCAACTGTGGTCCCACTCCACAAAGGCGGTTCCTCTACAGACCCTGGAAATTACCGCCCCATAAGCTTAACAAGCCTGGTCTGCAAAGCTATGGAGAGGATCATAATGGAACTCATAAACAAAGGCATAGGGGACTTGCAGACATTGGACCCGACCCAGTTTGGCTTTGTCAAGGGCAGATCATGCCTTTTGAACTTGGTCAACTTCTTCGAAACAGTCACCAAGGCCATTGATGAGGGAAAGGCAGTCCATACAGCCTACCTTGACCTTGCAAAAGCTTTCGACACAATACCCCACTCGGGTATTATAGAGAAACTTACCAGCTTAAATGTAAACCCATATGTCACAAGATGGGTTGCAAACTGGCTAAAGGACAGAACCCACAGGGTTAGAGATGCTGGCGCTATGTCAGACTCCAAGCCGGTCACAAGTGGGGTCCCACAGGGCTCAGTCCTTGGCCCCCTGTTGTTCGGCATCTACTTCTCAGAAGTACAGGCAAACATAGGAGGACTATGGCTGACAAAGTTTGCAGATGACTGCAAACTGGGCATCATAGTGGAAAGTATATCGGACACAGATATCCTTCAGAGGGGTCTCACGGAAACTGATAACTGGTGCCAGAGCCATGGCCTGAAGTTAAATGCCAAAAAATGTATAGTCATACCCTTCGGGAAAAACAAGGTAACCCCAAGCTACCATATAGGTGGCAATCCATTAAGCACAGAAGAGGTTATCAGGGACCTGGGGACCTAGGTTGACAGTGGCCTTTCTTTTGACACTCACATTGCTAAAGTGGTTAGAAAGACCTTCTACATTGCCCACCTGATCATGAAGGGATTCACATCCAGATCAAGTGAGGTCATTGTTCCCCTGTACTCTTCACTTATCAGACCAATGATCGAGTACAATGCCCCATTCGGGATGTATCTCACCCGACACCTGCAGCAATTGGAGAGACCCCAAAAGTTCCTCACCAAAAGGATAAAGGGACTCCAAAATCTGTCATATGCTGCCAGACTGAAGAAACTCCAGCTCTATTCAGTCGCATACCGCCTGCTCAGAGGTGACCTGTGCCTGACATACAAGGCCATGTCCAACCCGGAATTAATGGACATGCTCCACCTCAAAAAATCCAAATCTACCAGATCCACTAGAGCAAGCGACTTAAACCTTAGCACGGATATAAATAGGACATGCTGGAGGGATAGATTTGTCACCCAGAGACTCCCTATGCTGTGGAATAAAATCCCAGTCCATGTGAGGCAGAGCACCTCGCTGGCTCTGTTCAAGAGAAATCTTGACCGGTGGATGGGAGATTGTAGGTTTACCCCGGGAATCATCTCTGTGTCACTGCTGGACAGAGGCACAACAAACTAATGGGCACAGTATTTTTTAAGATAAGGGGTGGCGTAAGCCACAAAACTTTGGGCTAGGCTTATAAATGCCTTAGGGCAGATAGCCTAGTATAAACCTATGAACCTATTGTAGCACAATGGAAATACCTTTTGTATAAAAATGTATTCTTTACTCATGTAAAAAGATTTCTGCGTTTTACTGAGGATATTTTACTCATCTGGGCAAGTGGACCAGATATGTTGAGGATTTTGAAAACTGTTAGTACAACACTTCCATGTTTTTTGCATTTTGGTTTTACTTCTAGTAAGGCTAGTATTATTTTTCTGGATATGAAATTGGAACATGTTTAAAGAAGGCTTGGTACTACTTTAGCTAGAAAATAAGTAGCCAATAATTGCTATTTATGATTTAACAGCACCCCCATTTTCAGAAGGTTAACATTATCAAGGGACAGATTATTAGAGACAGTAGACTAGTTACTCTTGATTGTAGGGTTGTGAAGGCGGTAGGGTGCTTGAAAACTAGATTATGGTCAGGAGGTACTTGATAAAGAAAATGGCAGGAAAAGTTTTTAAAGGGAGCATATATAAGCATAAACCACTTACAGAGAGAGATAGGCCAATAATAATCAAGTATCAGTTGCTACTAAAAGTAAATTTAGCATGTAAATGGTTCTGACTTGTATATTTGATAACCCAAATGTTTAAGATATAACTGGAGGATTTTGATGAGGGAATATAGTATTTAAGACCTTGGTTGGTGATGGTCCTATACTCATTAATAAAACAGCAAATAATTTGAAAAATAATTTTTGAAAGAAAAGAATGAAAAAAAGAAGTTATGTACTCACCATAACATTCCATGTTGATAGTCCATCTCACCCTTCATTTTTACATATGGGTTTGGAGCCGATCCTCAGCTCCGACTCGGCCGATTTTCAAGCTCAAAGACTTCTGGTTGGCTTGTGCCTAAGCAGGTATCCCATGGTGCACCAGTGCAATCCCCAGATCTTGTTTGCTGCTCACTAGCGATAGAAAGAAACCCTTAACCAACAAACCAATACTAAAGGGTCGCCAACCAAGAAATTTATAAAAGTATCTCTAGATCTTCCAGGATGGGGGCAGGAGGGAGGGTTGGTAAAAATGAAGGGTGAGATAGGCAACTAACATGGAACGTTATGGTGAGTACATAACTTCTTTATGTTAGCTAGTGCAATCTCACCTTCATTTTTACATATGGGACAGCGTCCCTAGCGCCTTATTCTTGGGTGGCTCATTGGAAGATACTCCTGAGCACCATGGAGCCAAAAGAAGCTCTACCTCTAGAAGCCAAATCCAACTTATAATAAGTAATAAAGGTGTGAGGGGTAGCCCACGTAGCTGCTGCACAGATATGATTAAGAAGTTATGTACCTATCATAACGTTCCATGTTAGTTGTCTTCTTTTCGCCTTCTTTCTTGCTGGTTGGGTTCAGAGCCGATCCTCGGCTCCGACTCGGCCATCTTCTAAAGCTCGAGAGCTATTTACTGGCTCAAGGCCTCCCCATATCCCACAAGCCTGGCGCTAGATCCCCAGATCTCGTTTGGTAAACCTAATTACAGACAAATATAAGGACACCTGTCCTACACAGCATAAGTTTAGCTACAGAGCTTAAAGGTTGAGGGAACAAACCAGATAAGACCCAGCCAGCTAAAAGGAACTCAGAGGGCAACTCTTCTCAGTCTATTAGGATAGGGGGGACAGAGGGTGGGACGCAAGAAAGAAGGTGAGAAGAAGACAACTAACATGGAACGTTATGGTAGGTACATAACTTCTTAATGTTAAGTTGTCTAACTCACCTTCATTCTTGCTGGTTGGGACAGTGTCCCTAGCACCTCAGTCCAGGGTGGCTCATCGGAACAGACTCTTCAGCACAGTGGAACCAAAATCAGCTCTGCTCCTAGAGGCCACATCCAACTTATAATGAGAAATAAATGTATGGGGAGTGGCCCATGTAGCTGCCGCACAAATGGCTTCCATTGGTAATCTTGCCTGAAAAGCTACAGAAGTAGCTAAAGCCCTAGTAGAGTGGCCTTTTGGTTTAGCAGGGAGCTGTTTGTTCCTCAATTGATAAATCAAAGTAATAATAGAAGTCAACCACCTAGATAGAGTTACTTTAGACACTGGTAGACCTTGTTTACCTTCAGCACAGGACAGGAAGAGCTGATCTGAGTTTCTAATTTGTTTAGTCCTATGCAAGTAGAAACATAATTGTCTATGAACATCCAACTGATGTAATTTATGTTCAGCTTTGTTGGAATAATTTGGGAAGAAGACCGGAAGATCAATGGACTGATTCAGATTACTCTCACAAGGTACCTTAGGAAGGAAGGAGGGATTAGTCCTAAGCGAAACTCTGTCATTATGGAAAACTAAATACGGAGGGCGAACACAAAGGGCCTGGAGTTCGGAAACTCTTTTGGCTGAGGTAATTGCCACAAGAAAGAGGGTTTTCCAAGAAACAAACTTTAAGGAACATGAAGCTGCGGGTTCAAAGCGGGGCAATATTAGGGAAGCTAAGATCAAATTAAGATCCCATGGAGGCAGGGGATCTCTTACTGGGGGCCTGAGCAAAGTAGTCCCTTTGAGAAAAGCTTTGCAAAGCTTATGGGACATGATACTAGTTTCAGATAGGCCTGTATGAAAATTTGAAATTGCGGCTAACTGAACTCTAATGGTGGCAGAAGAGGACCCAGCCTGAAAAAGTTCCGCTAAGAAATCTAAAACGTGGTGGACCGGGGCTAAAAAAGGGATCTATGTTTTTAGACTCGACCCAGCAAGAGAAACGTTTCCACTTACTAGCATAAGTTTTTCTGGTGGTAGATGTGTGCGAAGATAAGATGATTTCATGCACCGATTGGGAAATGTCCGGAAGCCTGGCTAAGGTTGGAAGTGGAGCAACCAAGCAGTGAGGTTGAGAGACTGCAGGGATTGGTGCAGCCCACCCGACTGATGGATCAGGAGGTCTGGTACTGGGCCCAGGGTCCAGTGCTGCTCCAGGAGGTGATGATGCAGGAACGGAAACCAAATTTGTCGAGGCCAGTAGGGGGCAATGAGGATCATCTTGCATCCCAGTGCGGTAGCTTTCTGCATTAGTTTGGGAATCAGGGGAAATGGAGGGAATGCATAAAGAAGTCCCTGAGGCCAATCGTGGATTAGAGCGTCTCTGGGAGGGTATCCGGGAAGAGGGAGGAGAGAAAAGAAACTGTTGCACTTGCTGTTGAAGGGGGTGGTGAAAAGGTCGCAGCAAGGCTGACCCCATTTGTGGAAGATTTGGTCCGCCACTGTCTGATTGAGAGACCACTCGTGAGGCATGAGAATTGCTCTGCTCAGCCTGTCCACTATAACGTTGGACTTCCCAGGGATGTGCGTTGCTATCCGAAACCGCTGGGAAGAGATCGCCCATTGCCAGAGTCTGAGTGCTTCTCGACATAAGGGGTAGGACTTGGTTCCGCCCTGCTTGTTGATGTACCACAATACCGACATATTGTCTGTCTGAATTGCAATGGTCCCAGTGGGAAGAGAGTTCTGAAGAGTTTGCAATGCTAAAAGCACAGCTCTCATCTCCAAGACAATGATATGCAGATGGTACTCGTGGGGTTGCCATGTGCCTTGGACTGTTCTGCCCCGAAAATGCCCCCC
This sequence comes from Protopterus annectens, assembly GCF_019279795.1. NCBI lineage: Eukaryota > Metazoa > Chordata > Ceratodontiformes > Protopteridae > Protopterus > Protopterus annectens. Next base: position 1,379,959,401 of record NC_056729.1, read on the forward strand.
CCCACCCGATCAGGGAGGCATCCGTGGTCACCGTGGCTACTAGAGGAGGAAGAACAAATGGTCTGCCCTGGGGTACTGACGGGGAAACCATCCACCAAGCAAGCTGGTCTTTGCATGTCTGTGTAATCATAATCATGTGAGACATTGGAAGTTGTAGAAATGACCACTGGGTGAAAAGCAACCACTGAAGAATCCTCATATGAAAACGAGCCAGGGGGACTAGTATGATCACTGCTGCCATGAGGCCCAATGTCTTTAGGATGAACCTGGCCTGAATTTTCTTGCATCCTAATAACACCTGTACATGTCGGCGAATATCTAATACTCTGTGTAACGGAAGTCTCACTGACATGTCTTTTGTACTTAAACTTGCACCTATAAAGGCTATAGACTGACAAGGCGACAATGCAGACTTTTCGAAATTTATTGTGATACCTAGCTCGCAGCAAGTTTGGATGGTGTAGTTCCTGACTCGTAGCAGCTGATGTCTGGTGGTATCAGTAAGGAGCCAGTCGTCTAGATAGGGAAACACCTGGAATCCTTGCCGTCTCAGGTGAGAGGCAACTACTGCCATACATTTGGTGAACACCCTGAGGGCTGTGGTGAGACCAAAGGGCAGAGCTCGGAACTGATAATGACTGGCTCCCAGCCGGAAGTGGAGGAATCTTCTGGAGTGCCTGTCCATTTTGATATGGTAGTACGCATCTTGAAGATCTATGGAGCACATCCAAATGTCCTGACCCAAAAAGGGTAGAATGGACTGAAGCGTGACCATCCGGAACTTCGTTCTTTGTACAGACCTGTTTAGTCTGCTGAGATCCAAAATGGGTCTTCAGTCCCTTGTCTTTTTTGGTACCAAAAAGAACCTTGAGTAAATTCCGGATCCTTGCTGGTCTGCTGGGACTCGTTGGATGGCTCTTTTTTGCAGCAGTTTTGAGATCTCTAGGACTGCTTGTTCCCTTAGACTGGGTGGAACATCTGGAAGGGATTTGTTTGACCTTAAGGGGGTATGAATGAAGGGAATTCTGTAACCTCCGGATATGATAGACTGTACCCATCTGTCTTGAGTTATGTCTTGCCAGGCTTTTGGGTACAGCAATAATCTTCCCCCGACTGCCTCCGAAGGCGGGGAGCCAGTCAGCCCCACAGGGATGCTGGAAGGGCTTGCCAGAGAAGGAATCTCTGCTGCCCTGATTTTGCGGGCCCCCTCTGCCTCGAGGGTGACGTATATTGTTGTTCCCTCCTCTGCCCCTGGAGGGAAACTCACCACGTGTGTCAGGCATGGCTCCCTGGGGTTTCCGGAACCACATTTTGCCACTTTTCTGACCTTTGGGGTATGGTCTAGAAGGAGTGGAAAAACAGACTCCCACAGCAGAGAGAGTCTTGCCTTCCTGCTCACACCTGGTAAGGGTATCCTTCACCTGTGGTCCAAAAAGAGCAGAACCATCAAAAGGGGTATTGGTGAAAGACGCCTTAAAGGGGTCCGTAAAGTTACATAACCGCATCCAAGCGTGCCTTCTCAATGCCACACCTGTGCCTGCGGCTCTACTCGCCCCATCGGCCGCATAAGAAATGAGCCGCATGGTGGAGTTCACTATCAAATTAAGAGTCGCCAGCTGGGAGGTAATCTTATCATGGGCCCCCGCAGCTGATGGATCTTGAAGGGTATCTCCTAGCTCCTTAAGGAGATCCCTTTGAAGGCGTGTAAAATGTCACAAATAGATCAGCGACTGCATGGAAAAGGTTGCTGAGGAAAACATCCGCTTCCCGTATCTGTCCATTGTCCTAGACTCCTTATTAGGGGGATGGACAGTCGAAGAAGTCTCAGCCAACTTCTTTTTCGTGGCCGCTGCTACCACCATAGCATCAACGAGGACACTGTCAAAAATTGCTTGTCTTGTGGTGCTGTGATGAATTTCGTGGGCCTTCGGGGAGTTGGTTCCACTATGTCTGGGGCTGACCACGCCTTTCGAGCCACCACTGCCATCAGTGGATCGAAAGGCGGAGACACCCAGGAGGTGGAGGGGTGAGAACCAAACATGTCCAGATATACCGACTCATCCGCAGAAGGGTTAAGGGTAGCCCAGTTCCCCCTCTGCCTAAGCATCTCAAGGATGTCTGAGAAGGAGACATCTTCAGAGGGGGACCTTGGGGACCCTTCCGAATCCTCTAAGTCGGTATCCGAAGTGACAGACTCAGGGGAGTCAACATGCTTCCTCTTACATTTCCTCTTTCAAGGGGGCTCCTCTGACTGATCAGGGGAGGCCTCAGAAGAGGAGGACGCGCCCATTGGGGTGACCTGGAGCGCTTGTTCTCCTCGCTTGGGGTCTGGAGGAGGGGCAGAGGCAGATGCAGGCACCATAGGGGGAGGAGCCGAAGAGGCTGATCGTGGGGCTGACTGAGGGGCCAGCACACTCCTCATGACCTCGAAGGCACCCCTTCCCGGCAGAGAAAAAGGCTCAGGCTCCGAAGAGACCGGAACCCTCCCCGGCACTGAGAGGGATGGCTTCGAGGCCGATGTAGGAGCCGAGCTCACCTGCGCTGAAGCTCCGAGAGGGAGAATGGGGTCGGACAAGGGTCCGATGCCACTCGCCCCCTCGGAACTGAAGAGGGAGTCTCGGTGCCCAGATCCCTCCAAGGATAGCACCATGGAAGTGATTGGAGCCGAAGGAACCGAAAGGGTATGTATCGGCGCCGACGGTTCCACAATCCGAACCCCAACCAGCTCCAACTCCGAACTCAAGGAGTGAGTCGAAGGAGGAACTACTGTAGAGAGAGGCAGAGCCGAACCCAGATGAGGGGGGCTGGATAGCATTTTAGCCAGGGCCTGCGATTAAGTCTGCTCACCACTCACTCCAAGTCATGGTCAGACAGTCTCGAAGACCGAGAAGAATGAGATCAGTGACTTCGCTCCGACTGTAACAGAGGCGACTCCGGAGCCAAGCGAATCGACTCTAGGTATGGGGACCTAGAACGCTTTCGGCTCCCTGAAGGTTCCGACACCAGGATCGGAGCCGACTGAGTGGCAGGTACTTCGGTTCCAGCCGGAACCGAAGTCGAAGCAGACGCCACACCCAACGACGGCTCCGAGCTGGGAGCCGGTGGCTTGGAGGGTTTCCCTGGCTGAGTCATAGTAGGTGACCCTTCAGGTTTTAGTAATCCACTAAGGATTAATTTACTTCTACGCTCCTGCAGGACCTTTGGACTAAAGGCGTGACACACCGAACAAGAGCCCTGCAGGTGTAGGGCGCCCAAGCAGTAGACACAAGAAGTGTGACCATCTGTCAGAGACATTTTCTGACAGCATGAATCACACTTCTTGAATTCAGATACCTTAGTATCTTTGGACATCCTGTAAAAAGAAAAATCACAGGAAAAAAAGTACAACAGTAGGTAACAAGTATAAAGAACCGTACACACAAAAAAACAGTTACCTTAACAACACACACACACACACACTATAACTATAATATATATATATATATATATATATATATATATATATATATATATATATACTATAAAAAGTAAAGTACTACAACTATTTATACCTGAAAACACTACAAAAGATATTTTAGAGGAGAAGGGTTAGCCTCTAACTAAAACGGCTACCTTGAAGAGAGAAAAAGAGAGGGGGGGGGGGACTCTCTAACAGTAAAAACAAGTTTTCTAAGGAGATGGGATAGATCTAAAACTACACAGAGACAAAAAGTACTACACTACTATAATAAGAACTAAACGCTATTTATATGAAAAATTTTTATATAAAACCTATCAAAAGACAAAAATATGACCTGAGCCAGCAAAAGCAACCTCGTAGCAGAAGCGGCAAACAACATCTGGGGATCTAGCGCCAGGCATTGTGGGATATGGGGAGGCCTTGAGCCAGTAAACAGCTCTCAAGCTTTAGAAGATGGCCGAGCCGGAGCTGAGGATCAGCTCCGAATCCAACCAGCAAGAATGAAGGCGAGATAGACAACTTAACATCAATTGGTACCCTGGCTTGGAAGACTACAGAGGTAGACAGAGACCTGGTAGAGTGAGCCTTGATCCTGTGGGGTAAGGGTCTGCCCTCTGAACTGTAGATGAAAGCTATGCAACTCGAAATCCAGTTAGACAATGTCACCTTAGAAACTGGCAAACCCAATCTGGAATCAGAAAAGGAAACAAACTGGTCTGATTTCCAAAATTCTTTGTTCTGTTGCAAATAGAAATGCAGCTGTCTGTGAACATCCAACTGGTGAAAACGGTATTCCGCTGCATTGCTATGATTGGGAAAGAAGACTGGGAGTTCAATGGACTGGTTCAATGTGGCAGAAGAACAAACTTTGGGGACAAATGAAGGATTGGTACATAAAGAGACCCTGTCTTTATGAAAAACTAAATAAGGTGGTTTAATAGACAGGGCATGTAGCTGAGAAACACGTCTGGCTGATGTAACAGCTACCAAAAACACAGTCTTCCAGACAATTACTTTAAGGAAGTTGAATGAGATGGTTCAAAAGGAGGGGCTGTTAGTTTGGACAACACAAAATTTAAGTCGCAAGAAGCCACAGGTTCCTGTAGTGGTCTCAGCAAGGTGGCTCCTCTCAAGAATGTTTTACATAACGTATGCGACATAAGGTTAACATTTAGAGATCCCAAATAAAAACGTGAAATAGCCGCCAGTTGTACTTTGATGGTTGTGGCAGATCCTGCTGAAAAAGCTCCGAAAGGAATTCCAAAATTACGGGAACGGGAGCGGTGTAAGGATCCACATTCATTTTCTGTGGCAAATAGAAAACCTTTTCCACTTACCGTCATACAGCCTTCTGGTTGATGGTTTGTGTGAGGATAAAAGAATATGGGACACTGATGATGAAACATCATGAAGCCTGACTAGAGATGGAACTGGATCAGCCAAGCTGTCAATTTGAGGGTGTGGAGAGAGGGGTGTAGCGAACCCTACATGTGGGTCAATAGATCTTGAACTGGGTCCAGGATCCAAGGATCGTCCAGAAGAGGCTCGAGGAAGGGAAACCAGACCTGACAAGGCCAGTAAGGAGCAATGAGGATCAACTTGCTTCCCAGCTGGTTGGCTTTCTGTATCACTTTGGGGATAAGAGGAAAAGGAGGAAAGGCACAGAGAAGTCCCGTAGGCCAATCGTGTACCAGAGCATCTCTCGGTGCTTCCCCTGGAGGGGGAATTAGGGAAAAATAACTGCTGCACTTGGCACTGACTGGACTGGCAAAAAGGTCGCAGCAAGGCTGTCCCCATTTTAGGAAAATCTGTTCCACTATTTCCCATTTCAGAGACCACTCATGGGGCAGCAGGATTGCCCAGCTCAGCTTGTCAGCTATCACGTTGGTTGTCCCAGGAATGTGTGTTGCCACCAGAAAGCGCTGGGAAGAAATCGCCCATTCCCAAACTCGCATGGCCTCTAGACAGAGTGGGTAAGTTCTGGTACCACCCCGTTTGTTGATATACCACACAACCGACATGTTGTCTGATTGTATCGCAATCGTCCCTGGAGGAAGAAGGTCCTGAAGTGCTTGCAATGCTAGAAGCACCGCTCTCATCTCCAGAACACTGATATGCAGATGAGCCTTGTGTTCTTGCCATGTGCCGTGGACCGTCCTGCCCAGATAATGCCCTCCCCCACCCAACCTGGGAGGCATCCACAGTCACAGTGGCAACGGGTTGGGCAGGCACAAAGGGAGCTCCCGTGAACAAATTGTTGGGGGCTATCCACCAATGAAGGTCCTTTTTGCATGATTCTGTCAGCAGAATAGAGTGATTCAGTGGTAGATATTGGAACGACCACTGGGAGAACAGGAGCAATTGAAGGATTCTCATATGCAACCTGGCTAGAGGTATTAACAGAATGGTTGAGGCCATCATTGCAAGAGGTTGAAGAATCCACTTTGCTTTGACCTTCCGAAGTGGGAGAAGTCGCTGAACTAGTGAGATGAGGTTTTGTGCTCTTTCGGCGGGAAGACGAACTATCATATCCACTGTGTCTACCTCTGCGCCTATAAAAATCACAGACTGCGAGGGCAGTAATGCAGATTTTTCCCAATATATAGAGATCCAGAGTTGAGCACAAAGCTGGATGGTGATGTCCCTGTTTTTTGCAGAAGTAGATGCCTGGTGAGGGCAGTTAGGAGCCAGTCATCCAAATACGGAAACACCTGGAATCCCTGATGTCTCAGGTGAGATGTCACTACTGCCATGCATTTGGTGAACACCCTGGGAGCTGTGGTGAGACCAAAGGGCAGAGCATGAAACTGATAATGGGTGGCTCCCAGCCAGAAGCGCAGATACCTCCTTGATGCTTTGTCCATTTTTATATGGTACTAGGCACTAGAAAGTACATCCAATAGTCTTTCCCTAATAACGGGAGTATCGACTGCAGTGTTACCATCCAAAACTTGTCCTTTTTCATGGATTCGTTTAATCTGCTGAGGTCCAATATTGGCCTCCAGTCTCTGGTTCGTTTTGGGACTAAAAAGAACCTGGAGTAAGTTCTGGATTCTATCTGGTCTGCGGCACGGGCTGGATGACTCTTTTTGAGAGCAACTTGTTGATCTCCACAGTTGCCTGATCCCTGTGATTGGGTAGAACATCTGGGATCTTTTTGGGAACAAAAGGTGGAAGGAAAAAGGGTATGATATATCCTCTGGTGACAACTCTTTGTAACCACTTGTCTTGGGTTAAATTTAGCCAGGCTTTTGGATACAAAGAGATGCGACCCCCGACTGGCCCCAGAGAAACGCAGTCGGGCCCCACATCAGGAGTGCTGATAAGGCCGCCCTCAAAAGGAACCATGGCCTTGCTGATATTGCGGACCACCCCTGCCTCTAGGGCGACATCTACCATTTTCTCCTCCTCTGCCTCTGAAGGAGGATTCACTCTGTGTGTCTGGAAAGACACTCTGGGACTTTTTGAACCACATCTTATCTCCCCTTTGACCTTTGTGGTATGGTCGAGAGGGGACGGTAAAATGGACTCCCATGGCAGAGACAGTCTTTCCTTCCTGTTCACACAGAGTGAATGTATCTTTCACCTTGGAACCAAACAAGGAGGAACCATCAAATGGGGCATTGGTGAAGGTGGACTTAAATGGCTCCGCAAAATTACACGAGTGCATCCAGGAGTGGCGCCTAAAGGCAACTCCTAAACCCGCTGCTCTGCTCGCTCCATCAGACGCATGAGATATGAGCTGCATGAAGGAGTTAACTACGGAATTTAGGGTGGACAACTGAGCAGAGATCCTATCCGGGACTCCCTCAGGACAAGCACCCTGTATGGAATCTCCTAACTCCTTGAGGAGATCCCTCTGCAACCTCGTGAAATGGGTAAGATAGTTCAGGGATCAAAGTGTAAAGGCCGCTAAACTAAATACGCACTTCCCAAATCTGTCCATCTGTCGAGACTCCTTGTTTGGCAGATGTACAGAGGAAGAAGTCTCCGCCAACTCCTTCTTCATGGCTGCCGCCACCACCATTGCATCTACGGGAATGCCCTTAGACAAGAATTATTTTCCAGGAAGGGCAGACAGGAACTTATTTGGTCTTCTAGGTACTCGCTCCACGGCATCGGGAGTATCCCAACACCTCCCAACTAACAACATCCATTAGCTCATCGAAAGGTGAAGACACCCAAGAGGCAGAGGGTTGAGACCCAAAAGCCTTCAGGTACACTGACTCCTCATCAGAAGGGTTGACAGTGGGCCAGTCGCACCTCTGTTTAAGGATCTCTAGAATGTCCACAAAGGAGACATCATCAGAGGATGACTTAGGGGACCCCTCAGACTCAAGGTCAGTGTCCGATGTCAGAGACTCATCCTGGGAGTCAATATGCTTCCTCTTGCATACTCTCTTCAACAGGGGCTCCTCAAAAGGACCTTCTGGGGATGCCCCAGAAGAGTGGGGGCCACTAGCCAGTGGCTCCTTAGGCTGTGGGTCTCTGCTGTCTCTGAAGAGAGTAAGGACTGAGACTGAAGTGGGAGCCCTGGGAGCAAGAGTGCTTGTACCACTGGCAGGGGCTGTAGATCGTGACAGCACACTCCTCATCACTTCAAAAGCAGATCTCTCCAGCTCCGAAGACTGTCCCCGCTCCGAAGAGACAAAGGACGGTGCCGGAGCCAGAGCCATCGGCTCCGAGATAGATGCAGGGTCCGAGCTCTCCCTGGCGGACACGCCAAGAGGAAGGCTCGGAACCGATGAAGACTGATTCAAAACCTCCCCCTCAATGCCGACAGAAGAGCTTTGGTCCATGGACACGACAGACAGAGCCGAATGTGTTGGAGACAAACTTGGCTCCAATGCAACAGCAAGGGGAGCAGGAACCGAGGGTTCCTTCATTGGTAACAAGCACTCCGGCTCCGAAAAACCAACATGACTTGGAGGAGGAATCACGGATGGAGACAAAACTGGTTTGAGTGGCTCCGGAGCCGACTGGGTCGGAGCCAACAAAAATTTAGGCAGGGCAGACGACTTGAGGAGTCTCAGTACTACTCTCTCCACATCTTTTCCTGAAAGACTCCTGGAAGACCTGGAAGATAAGGTTGGGGATCTCGACCTAGCAGGCACTGGAGATATGACCATCAGAGAGACCGGTAGGGACTCTACAGACCAGCTCCGAGAAGCAGAGTCAACTATTTGCAAGGATTCAGCAGTCAACACTGAAGTATCTGTGACTGACTCCGAAACCACAGTGCTCTCCTTCAGCTCCAAAGACTGAGGAGTCGAGGAGGCAGGTTTTTATTAATTTGGCAGGCGTCTCCGAAACACTAGCCGGTGCCGGAGAAGGCCTTTTTGAACCTTTAGATTTTGAGTCAGATCTTGACTTAGATGAAGAAGCCGAAGAACCAGACAAAGTTTCCTCGAAGGTTGGCTTCAAATGACCCAAGTATCAGTTTGTTCTTTCTCTCCTGCAGCACTCTAGGAGAGAAAGTATGACAGAACAAACATGACTCTTGCAAATGGATGGCTCCCAAACAGTAGACACAGCTACTGTGGCCATCGGTCAACGACATTTTCTGGGAGCACTTCATACATTTTCTAAACCCAGAGGGTTTGTGCTCCTTGCTATCCTTAGACATTGTAACCCACAAGCAATCAGAGGGAAAAGGAAGAGAAAGAAAATGACTGAAGACTAGGTCCTTTAACTAAAATGGGCCTAGCCCTGCAGATGAATTACACAAGGACTAGATCCTCTAAGTTAAACAGGCTTACCCTGGTGTAAGAGAGAAACCTAGATTTTCCACTAAACACTAGACAGTTTCAGTCACACAGGAGAATATTTTAAATAAAATACAGTGGAAGCAACACGAGGACTAGGTCCTCTAAGTTAAACGGGCCTAACCCTGTGAAGAACAGAGTCTTCTAATTCAAACAGACCAAGAAGGCACAACACACACACACACACACACACACACACACACACACACACACACACACACACACACACGGGTAGCAAATTAACAACTGTAAGAAATTAAGACTTTAGCGGGTCCCAGCTAAAGACCACCAGTCAACAATAATCGCTTAACAGGAAATAATCAATAGGAGCCCCTATTGATTAAAAATGGCGAACTCGCCAAACTAATTCTCTAAACAAGAAAAAAGGCAAGTGCGTCTAACTATAGAGACTACTATACTAGTCACACAAAGCCACAAGGCAATTTAGGTAAATCCTAACTGTAAATAACAGGGAAAAAAGGCGAAACCGCCAAAAATTAACGGTTTAGGTAAAGCGCAATTGCACCTAACTACTGGTACATAGGATACCATTAATAAGGTCACACAACAACCACAAGACAATAAAAATAAAGTCCTATAATGTATATATTCAGTAACTATGCAAAAGATACTAGAATAATGAAAATTTGCAAAAACTTAGCCAGAGCCAAGAGAAGCACATCCAAACTCGTCGACACGGCAAACGAGATCTGGGGATTGCACTGGTGCACCACGGGATACCTGCTTAGCCACAAACCAACCAGAAGTCTTCGAGCTTGAAAATCGGCCGAGTCAGAGCCGAGGATTGGCTCCGAACCCATATGTAAAAATGAAGGTGCGATTGGACTACCTAACATTGACAGTTTGCTGTTAAGGTTACATATTCCTGAAATTCATGCAGTCAGTGTAAATCTGGTACTTTTTATTACAATAGTGAATTGGAATGACCAGTAGACCCAACTCGGACAAGATCTCGGAGACTCCACAGTTAACTTACAAAAGGAAATAGGAATGTTTTTTTCAGCTATTTAACAAACTGTAACTAAGGAGCTGACATGGGAAAGAAGGGTAATGATAGGTTACCATAGTCTTGTCCATACTGGGAGATTAAGATAACCTTGCTGACTACCAAGGAAACAAAAGCCATCTGATGGAGCAGTAGGTCATGTTCATGCACCCATTAAGTAGCCTGGCTGTGGGTTGTAACTGGACATGTGAATTAGTGGAAGCATGCAAGCATTCTAACCCCAACATTGTGGGACATGCATATATTTGGACTGACAAAGGATCCAGGACACTAGGACAAGCAGAAAAGCCTTACTTGGCTGTCTTAGTGATGACCTCCCTCAATTCGTTTTCATCTGAACGGGAAAGGAAAGGACTGACAAGGTCATGAGAGTGTGGTTCTTGCAAACTATACAGAGAAATAATTGAAAAAAATGCAGATAACTGGGCAGAGAGGGTTCTTGTAAACTTCCTCTGTGAATTGGTTGAAACTTGTCTTGCAAGAAAATTTAAAAAAATCCTACAAATGCCATTTTGAACACCAGACATGGCATTAGCATCGCTGTGTGATAAAGCTGCAATATGTCAGCTTACAATCTTGGACATCATTTATTGCAATTGGCACTAGATATCGGCTGATGCAATATATGGGGTTCTAATGCCTAAATATACATAGGAGATCTGTTTTATGATGGAAGACAGAAGACAACAAAAAGTAATGGTCGCAGTGGGCAATACGATCACTTGAATAAGCAAGGTTACTTGCACTGCCTGATTGATAGCAAATGCTGTACACAGTTTGCCAGCAAAGACACACCTTGGAGTAAATCCTAAAGCTTGTAAATTGTGTTAAATGTGCTGCCTTTTAATCCACTATATGATCATCAGTTAAAGTAAGCTTGTACTACGAAATTTATAAAATGTCACTCACTGATAAAACAGTTTAGCACTGCACCACTGCATCTGTTAACATAGCATTATGAGCATATCAGACAATTCTTATCTGTAAATCTAGGCTTGTAAAGGCTCCAGGGCCATTAGCCTAGTACACACCTATGAACCTATACCTCACTGGCCCTCTTCAAGAGAGATTTTGACGAGTAGACGGGATATATAAAATACACCCCGGGTATTACTCCAGTGGCTCTTCTTGATAGAGGCACTGGTAACTAACACTGGGCGGCATGATGCCAGGGATATCTATGGACTAGGCTTGTAAAGGCTCAAGGGTCATTAGCCTAGTACACACCTATGAACCTATAATAGCCAACTGCCCTTTACTGTAATACTACAATGAGGTATGCTGCACCAAAACTCTGCCACTATTCTACCAATAATGTGCTTTATGCTGCAGAAGGCATAATGTGCCAGACATTCTATAGAGATAGAACTAGTGGGAAAATTAATCTGAAGATTTATGAACATTGTTATGCAATTAGGAAGAAAAACAAAAAGAATGCCTTATTCAGACACACACTTATGTGTGACGATTTTAAATGGTTTGTTTTTCACTTTACTGATTGCATCAAATCTGACATTAGGGGCATTCCTCTCAGGGTTGTCAGACGTCCCTATTTGGGCAGGACTGTCCCGAGATCAGCAGCCTGATCCTGAGTCCTGCCCTGCCAGTTTAAATCCCAGCCAGCCTCCGCTTTGTTTTTTTTGATTGGCCCATATACCTGGCATACGGGCCAATCAAAAATCGCTAAACATGGAGCTTCTTGTATTCCGCATTAAACAGAAGTAGCTCCGTGTTTAACGATTTTTAATTGGCCCGTATGCTGGTATACGGGCTAATCAAAAATCGCTAAACACGGAGCTACTTGTGTTGAATGCGGAACTGCAATGCATTAAACACGAGAAGCTCCGTGCTTAGTGCAGAGCTACTGTTCTTTAGTGTGGAACTCTGTTCCGCATTAAAGACCTTTTTTTTTGGTCTTCACTTGCCGTGAAAGACCTTTTTTTTTTTTTTTGTCCCTACCTGGCTGGTTGGAAATCTGGCAACCCTGATTCCTCTCAACCTGGAAACATTAAAAATCTGGACAAAGGCCCATGAACAATAGATACAAATCTGTACGCTGATTAACACAACACTTGCATACATAAGTATGTAACCTCACTAACTCCCAGGGGATTATGGGATACCAACATTCCAACGCACATTGAGGAACAGACAAATATTAAACACAAACTATAACCAGAACAATGGTGTTTTACTTACGTTAACATTTGAACCTTATCAAACTTTGAACTTGTGTAAAACTAAAATACGATTTTCTTTTATAAAAATAAAATGAACTGCTTCTGCATTTACATTACGTAACACAACATGATATAACCAGAACAATACTTGTTAAGATACAGCTGTTGAAGCACCTGGCTCAAAACTCAGGAAAATAACTTAACCATGACAAACCACTAATCAGACACCAACCTACTAAACTAGATGCTTGCAAAAACATCTGCAATCAAAATTATACACACAGTCACACACACGAGAACACACATGCATGCTTCCTACAAATGATAATGGAATAGGTGTCAAGAAGGGTAAAAGCAGAACTAAAAGTTAAACTGATGTTACTGACTAGGGCCTAACTGATACTTTCTTAAATGTGATTATGAAAACATGATGTAACTGTCACATAAAAATAAGTCAGATGCAAATCCACTACTGTAAAAAGCTTTCCTTAAACACAGACAACTCTCTCAATCTAGTAGCATGACTTTTAGGCATGGTTTTGCTGAGTCCATCGTTACACAGAGAGGGATTGTGTACAATTCACAGACAATTTGGGACTAGCATAATTTGTCCATTTTCTGGCTTAATTTAGTTTAGCAAATCTTAGGTATTATACATTGGTACAGATATATGCAGTTATAAAAGCATACATGCCTCTCAACCTCTTAGCCATACTCTCAACATCTTAGCACAAGAAATCTGGACAAATGTTAAGAATGGGGGAAAAAGGCCCATTTTAGAGGTTTGTTTGAGTAGTAGTACTTTACATTTAGGCATGGGTGGGAAGGACTGAAAATTATGTTCACACAACTCCATTCTCCTTGTCTGGAAATTACTCTTTTCTTTTAACACAAAACCCACAACTCCATTCTTTTTACACTAGAATTTACTCCTACTGGCAGCACAAAATTTATATAAAATATGTATTAATATGAAAATACATATTTTGTTTCTCCTAATGCATTGTGTAACTGTAGTTTTTATATCTGAACATTTTGATAATACTTTAACAAACATTGCTGCTGTATGAATTTGTTGTGTTTATCTTTAATTTTTTTCTGCTACCTGGGCTAATCCTGCAACTGATTACTTAGGATCACTGTTCCAGTACCCCGGTAAACAAATAAAATAAATATATTCAAGAACGGCATCTCTCCGGATTAAGCTGGCGTCACGTCACGTGTACAGATTGAAGGAGGTGGCTGGGATTTGCTATTAAATTGAAAGTGTAATTTCAAATGTTACAGGCACTCTTTTCAACTTCACCACTATAAAAACACTTAACAGTGTCATAGATTACTTCTCCAAAAACCACAGGTCCAGCAATATATTTTCAGAAACAGACAGCTGTTTACAATCAAAGTATTAAGGTTAGGTGGCTACTGTCACATCTTAAATGGATCATCAGAACAAGTTTTACGAATATGAAATCACCCAACTTCACAACGAATTCCTGCATCAATCCTATATAAAATTTCTCTCATTCCTGTTAGTTATTTAACTGCACTCAAGCTCGAGCACTCAGCAAAAAGTGAGCAGTGCTGAATCAACTTCAAAATCCCCCTAAAAGAGATTGATAGAGGTGACTAAGTCATGAGCCCAGAATCAATGGCAGTTTATGGTACCCAAAGTGTGAAATCAAGATTGTACAGATATTAAAATGATTATAAACAAGCAATAACCAAAGCTGAACAACTATTTCCGTTCCATTTAATGTGTAGTGCAAGACTGCAAGTCACCAGTTTTTTCCATGCTAAACTTTGGTTGCTGCCCTCAAGCATACTCTTTTACTTATACAATCTACTCCAGTAAGGTAATGACCATATGTGTTTGCTTGCTTGTTTTTTTTTTTTTTTTTTTTTTTATTCTTTTTTACTTACCTTGAGGTTGAGACTTGAGCTGCCAAAGCTGGAGAAAGAAAATTTCCTGATCGTGGCATCTCATCTCCATCAGCCTCTACTGCACTACACTAGTCTAGTCTGCAAAACATAAAAGTTAAATTGTGCACAGGTTTCCATGTGAAACAGAAACACTCCACAGCAGTCAGATCATCAATCAAGGAGTCCTCGGTCATTGTTAGCTGTGCGGCAACCAGCAAGTTTCTTGTGGGCAGGGACAGGGCTGTGTTGCCGTGGCTATACAACAACTTTGTTTTTCTTATTTATTTTTTTTTTAAGTCTCCCGCCCAAGACCTGAGTCTCCAAGTTCAGCAGGCAGTCAGGCACTGCTCAAAAAGCAGAGGTCATCATGCATGTCCCTGCACGCTGGCAATGTGTGATGACATCATCCATAATTTAAAATGGTAAATTAAAAAAAAAATCGGGAATTGAAGGGGCCACACGGTAATTCATGGCACCCCATTATTTTGACCTCAAAACCGGTAAATACCGAGATATTCTGTATGGTTGAGAAGTATGATTAGGGGTGATGCTGAGAATTTATTGAACATCAAAGAATATAAATGACGAACAAGGCTGAATGCTACTACTGACAAAGAGATTAAGGATTATATTCAATGTAAATGCGTTCTTAAAAAAGAGAAGCACAGATTGGTTAGAATTAAGTGTACATGAAGTCAGTACACCACAGACATAAATAATTTTAATTAATTAATTTATTTATTTGACATTTGTTTACCGGGGTGGTCCGACTGGGTCTACAGAATGCATTTTCAGCGGAAGCCCAGGAGAAAAGCTCCACATACAGTGCAATACAAACACATTATAGTCTAAAAACAATGCAAGTGAGATGATTAATACTATACAAAAAAAAAGCTGATAGAACATAAACTAGGTTACAAGATATAGTACACATCTGGATAATTCTATAGAGTTATATCATTATAGACAATTTTAGTCATTCTAACAATATATACATAACCTATGAGTAGATAAAGTGTACAAAAGTAGTATGTAAGTAGTACAATGTATGACATCGGTTGTTATAGTACATGAAAAATAAAATGATGGTTTCAGTTAGGAAAATAACAGCAGACGAGTTAGTCATGCAGAAAGATAATGACAGAGTTAAGAATAGAGGCATTACAGACTGGGCAGTAGCTTAAGGATATGCTAAAGAAACAGAGAAGGAGTTAGGAGAGACATTAGGATCTTGTAGACTTGTGAAGGAGTGAGATGTGACAGAAAAAGAAAATGAAGCTACTGTGGAAGAGGAAGAGCTGAGTATTAAGCTGAATTTATACTGGAGCAGAGCCATGTATTTTTCAGATGATTTTTTTAAAGAGGCTTTAAAGCGGGTTAGACCAGGCACAGACCTGCCAGCAAGAAGTGGTGAATTCCATAGTTTAGACACAGAATATGAATACAGAGAGTGATCTGTTTTTGTTTTGTGGGTTTTGAGATAGCCATCAGATTTTTATCTTCTGATCCTAGGTATCTATTTGGTGTATAAGGTGCAACTAAGTTGGCTAGCGCACGGCAGGTAGTAGACTTGAAAATAAGGTTGTGCAAAGTGGATAGCTGAATAAAAGCAAGTTGGTTGGGAAGTTCAAGCTAGTTTAGTTCTAGCAGTGTTTACAGTGGTGTGTGTGATGTTTATAGTTTGTGGCAAACTTTACAGCTTTGTTGTAGCACTGTTCCAACTTGCTTAGGGTAGAAGTTTGTAAATTAGTTAGAACAGGGGCACTGCAAACAAGGGAAGGAAGTAAAAAGGTTTTTGTGAGGGAAACTTTGGTTGCTGTATAAAGAAATGTTTGTTTCTATATAAGAGTCCCAGTTTGTGATGAGTTTTCTTTATATTTTGCTGTACATGGTGGTCGAAGGAAAGTTTACTGTCAATGATCACTCCTAGATGTTTGGGTTCCTGCGCTACTTCTACGAGTATTGTCAGATGCCAAGATGTTTAAATGATTAGTGACGGGATGTGTATTTGGGGTGGAAGAGTACTAATTTAGTCTTCTTTGGATTAAGAAAGAGTTGGGCATTTTTTAGCCAGGATTAGACTGTATTAAAGGACTGCTGAGGTTTTTGAAAGCAGTTCTGGTAGTGATTTAGCTGTACAGATTATGGTGGAATCATCAGCGTATTGAATGAGTGTTTCAGGGTGGGAGGAAATGTGAAGGTTGTTAGTAAAAATGTTGAAGAGTAGGGGTGCGAGGACGGATCCGTGAGGAACTCCAGTAGGGTTGTGTAGAAGGGGTGACAGTTTGTTTGACCATGTCACTGCTTATTTATCATCCTTGAGGTAGCTCAGAAACCATTTTACTGTGTTATGTGAGAAGAGTAAGTTAGAAATTGTGTTCAATAGTAAGGGGTTAGCCACTGTATAAAAGGCCTTGGAGAGATCAAGAAAAACTGAGGCTGTATAGCATCCTGTATCTCTGGCCTTGTTCACGGTGTCTGTAAAGGATAACACGGCTGTAGATATGCTGTGGCTGGGCTGGAAACCATGTTCGGTTTGGGTTTAAAAGATTGTTTTACACATTGCATTACCTGCTAATGGATACCTCTCTCGAGAATTTTGGATATGGGTGACAAGATGAATATAGGACAGAGATGCCTCCTTTGTGGATGGGGGCAATGTGAGATTGTTTCCATATGGCTGGTACTTCCGATTCAGATACAGACCTATTAGCAAGGACACTGATTGGGTAGGCAATTGAATTGGCAGCCAGTTTGAGGTAGTGTGGTGGAAAATTATCGGCTGAGGTGGAACAGGGTTTTAGTTTTTGTAGCAGTTTTTTTATGATGTTTGTGGGTATGGGCTGAAATGTGAATGGGTTTTTTATGACATTTTGTTGAGTAGGGGGATTATTAATGACTTTGTTATATACAGTAGATGATATAGGATAGGTGCCTAAATAGGTTGAAAGGTGGGTGGTCCAGTGTTAGGGGTGTTAGTAGTTTTGATACTGATTTTATGAAATGCTTGTTTTCGGCTATTTCTGATGGAGGGGTATCAGGTGATGAGGTGTGATCTCTATTTTTCCCACGGTAAAGTAGACTAGATATGGAGCCCTAAACTTGTTTAGGGCTCGTTTTATGCTCGAGATGAAGCTGGAAATAGTATGATTTCTTATCTTTGTTGATTAATGTTGTCACTTTGTTGTATAGTGTTTTGAAGAAGACATGATTTTGTTCATTTTTGCTTAGTTTCCAGGTTTTCCAGGCCATGTGCCACTGCTTCATCAGGTGTTTACATTCATTAGAGAGTCATAGGACTGAGTTCTTTTTGATTCTTTTCATATGGATGGGGGCTAGGGTATTAAGTATGTGAAGGAAGGTGCTACGGAAGTATAGAACAGCATCATTAAGGGGTAGCAATTTAAGGGTTGTCCAGTCTATTTCATGTAGGAAATTGTTGAATTTATGCTGACACAAATTAGTTAAATTCATAACCGACTTTACAGTGTGTACTCTTAGTTGCTGGTTGTTTGTTCTAATGGCATAAACTGGCAGATGATCGCTCAGGGAAATAAACAGTGTACTTGAAGAGAGATCATTGGTGGGATGGGATACTAGGATCCAGTCTAGGGTGGATTGGTGGCAGGGAAGATCTTAGCTGTATCTTGTTGGACTATTGTGAAAAACAGGGTCTATGTTAAAACAGCGAACGGAATAAAATTTGAACGCTCCGATGAGAGAAAACTCATATGATCGATATCGCTATTGTGGGAGGCTGCACCCCCCCCCCCTAAAAAATATATTCCAACTCCGAGATCGCACTACAGTGAGGAAAGGGCAAACTTTCCAATCTTCACTGTACCGCGATCTCACAATAGCGATATCGATCATATGCATTTTCGCTCATCGGAGCATTCAAAATTTATTCCGTTCATTGTTTTAACATAGACCTGAAAAACATACAGATGGATACTATTTATGGGGAGTTGGAAGCAATGGTCTGCTACTCTATATTAACGTCTCCTAAGATTATTGTTTCATGATTTATTGTTTGGGATGTCCAGGATAATATATCTTCCAACACTGGTATATTGTGACCTGAATAATTTGTTTTCTATTCTGAAAGGTTTTTAATGCTTTTAGGTATACTTCTTTGCATTGATTGGTGTACTAATTTTGATATCACAATTACTTGTGTATTCATTGTTTTACTGTAGTTTTACATTCAGAGTCGGATGATGTTAATTATACATAAAAGTGTCTACTCTGGATTATTAAATCTAATAGCAGTTTTGTGTGTCAGACTCTGTGCTTCAGCAGTGCTTTTCTTTTTTGTATTTTTATTTTTTCATGTTCATCAAAACAAACTTGTTGCTTCAGAATGTCAATTCAGTCATCATTTGTGCAGTGCTTGGCTTAGGTTAAGTAAAATTAGTGTTAGTTTTACTAGAAGGACTGCACAGAAAAATGTATTAATATATGTATTGGGTTATTATGAAAGCTCTCACTGCTGTGAACACAGTTTTTTTTTCAAACACATTTTACTGCAATTATTCATCCAAAACTTAATAAACATTCACAGACACCTCAAAAAAATTAAAAAAATAACAAGCACATTAATTATATCCATTTTTATTTAAAAGTTTTACCACATGTAACTAAAAATTATAACAATACAATCAAATCTAGATTTGTCTAATGAACCAGTCACAGCCTAAATCTACTGTCTTCAATAAAAAAATAAAAAATGCAACAGCTTTAAATAGCTCCTCACGCAGGCACTGTGTTAACCTCCAAAGCCCATCTAGCCTTATTAAACATTCCTTTCATACACTTTGCCACTTAAACCCTTACCCAATTATCCCATACCCTCTACTTCACTAAACCTTATTAAGGATATTATCCTTGGAGCATGCTAATTTCATTCCTTAATTTCACATATTAGTGACCAAAATTTCAATCTATGGGGGCTTTTATTTTTCCAGGATCTTGTTATAACCTGTTTATCTACAAACATAATTAATGCTAATAGCCTTAGGTCAGATGGTGACAAGAGAACTTCCTGATCCAATCTCACAAGAAATAACTTGGTGGTTAATTTAACACTTCCTGGCCATATAATATCACATAGGTTCTGAAGCAGTTCCTTTAGTGGTTGCACATCTAAACAATCTCAAAAATATGACACCTATTCCCAGAAGCTCCTGAATCACATCCCCGACAACCTGGATGGACTACAAGAAACACCCTAGTAAGTTTATTTGGGTTGTAAAAATGTTTATACAGCCACTGTTACCTGAAAAAAATCTGTATCTACGTGAAATAAAGGCATGTCTTGGGAATCTAATGAACTTAGACCAATGTAAATGGTGGGAATGGCTGCACCAATCTCTTTCTCTCAGACATGTCTATTTTTTTTCTGTCAGCTATACTCAAGTTCCTAAGAAAGCATTACAGACTTCTGAAAGAGCACCATTCAGTGAGTTATCTCCATTCTTTGCTTTTATCCACTAGTTGTCCCACAGTGGTCAATGTGTTCTGGAAACAGTGACCACAATTATTTGCGCACTGTAATTTTTTTTGTATTATTTTCTCAATGTTTCTCAGATGTAACAAAGAAATTTGCATAGGTACCTATATGCCTGGAAAGTAACTGTTGGGTGACTCATGATTTTTACTTAGGGAGTTATGACATGTGACTTGTATATCAAAGGTGTCACACATGATGTCCCATAGATCATGAGGAAATGCTGGCATGTGAGCTTGATGCTGAATTTATTTATTTGAATTTCTGTACTGAGGTAGAGCACTGATCAACTTTAATCAAGTTCAGTCTTGTCACAGAGTAAACAAATGACCAAACATACAAAACAGACAGGAACAGAATAACACATAAGTGACAATGAAGCAGTAGAATGGAAGAATTTGAGTACATAATGAATCCAATGTATTAAGTTACAATAAATACAAAAGCTTAAAAAATTGAGAAATTAAATTAGACAATTAAATTAGAGATGTGAAAAGGAGCAAAGGACTTTAGTGTTTAACTTAGATGGCACAGTTGTGCGGCAGTTGCGTTGTCGCCTCACAGCAAGAGGTTCACTGGTTTGATTCTTGGTTGGGGTGCCTTCTGTACGGAGTCTGCACGTCCTCCCTGCATTCGTGTGGGTTTCCTCCTACATTACAAAGACGTGTCTGGAGCATTTCTCCCAGGAGCGCTGCTGAAAATTGGCTTTGTTCCAGGTTGAAACTTTCTGGTAAACAAATGATAAATAAATAAATAAACTTAGAATAGAGAAGGGAAAGTAGACTTAAATTAAGTTAACTTGCTGCAATGCTGGAATTAGCTGGAAACATGGGAACTTCTAGATATTGAATAAATACTGCTGCAGGACCTAAATTGGGAGTGACAAATTCTACCATGTGCTGGTGAAATCTGACAAGGCCTTGCTGCCTTCTTTTGGGTATCATCCTCTGAAATCCTTGCACCACTTTCTTTAGATACCTATGGGGTCCAACCTACTCATCTTCCATGTGTGCAGACAGTACCCTGTCCACATCCAGGTGTGCTTCCAATGTGTGTCTGGTAAGTATTTAGTGTGGACATGGTGGAAGACATGAATGCTGTGTGTACAACCATACCACCCATGAGAACCATCATGGCATTGTCCATGGCTTCCACCATTCCTATGTAGTGGTGAAATTTCTCCTGCGTACCTTGCAATACTCTAACCTTCTCCACCTGTCAATGTGGCAGTGGCCTGTGTCTGAGCTAGGTCATTATACCTCTGGTGCTGGCCTGCCAAAGCCTTGTGTGTGCTTTGGTGGCTAACTGTGGAAATTGTCTTTGTCTGGTGTGACAGTGGGTAGTGTTACCTCTGAAAATGTAGTCTCTTCTTCAAGGTATTCAGGCAGTTCACATGAAAAAAGAAGTTATGTCTTACCATAACGTTCCATCTGTATTGTTGATCCTCATTCAGTCATTACATGTGGGTATTGGTTCCGACCTCGGAACTGAGCCGGCCATCTTCCAAGCTCACGTCAGCTACAAACTCTCAAGCTAAAAACTCTTACCCAGAATACCCCTCTCCCTGTTACCTAAGATTGAGTTTGCAAGTCAAAAGAAGGTAGAGGCTACCTCTGGTCAAATGACCTAATAGAACCGGATGGTGAGATCCACTAGAAGCCACAGGAGGGGGGAGGGTCACAATGACTGAACGAGGATCAACAATACAGATGGAACGTTATGATAAGACATAACTTCTTTATCTGATATTGTTAATCCTCGTTCATTCCTTACGTGTGGGACAGAGTCCCCAGCTACCTTTATTCCTGGAAGGCTTTCATGGAAGGACATTCCTGAGCACCATAGAACCAAAAGATGCTCTTTCCCTGGAGGCCAAATCCAATTTGTAATGGCTGATGAAGGTATGAGGGGTAGCCCAAGTTGCAGCTGCACAAATATCATGTAAAGAAGCTCTAGCATGGAAGCAGCAGAAGTTGCCACCGACCTTGTAGAATGAGCCTTTATGGTAGTAGCTAATGGAAAAACAAGTTATGTCTTATCATAACGTTCCATCTGTATTGTTGATCCTCGTTCAGTCATTATGCATGGGTACCGGTTTCAACCTTGGAACTGAGCCGGCCATTTTCCAAGCTCGCGTCAGCTTCAAACTCTCGAGCTAAACTCTTACCCACAATCCCCCTCTCCCTGTTACCTCAGATTGAGTTTGCAAGTCAAAGAAGGTAGAGGCTACCTCTGGTCAAATAACCTAAGAGAACCGGATGGTGAGATCCACTAGAAACCACAGGAGGGGGAAGGAGGGAGGGTCGTAATGACTGAACGAGGATCAACAATACAGATGGAACGTTATGGTAAGACATAACTTCTTTATCTGGTATTGTTAATCCTCATTCATTCCTTATGCATGGGACAGAGTCCCCAGCTACCTCTATTCCTGGGAGGCTCACATGGAAGGACATTCCTGAGCACCACAGAACCGAAAGATGCTCTTCCCCTGGAGGCCAAATTCAATTTGTAATGATTGATGAAGGTATGAGGCGTAGCCCAAGTTGCAGCTGCACAGATGTCATGTAAAGAAGCTCTGGCATGGAAGGCAGCAGAAGTTGCCACCGACCTTGTTGAATGAGCTTTCATGGTAGTAGGCAATGAGATATTACGGTGTATAAATGAAGGTCACACTGTCCTTCAACCATCTAGCTAATGTGACCTTAGCAACAGCAGATCCTAATCTAGGTCCAGAAAAGGCCAAAAATAACTGGTCAGATTTACGAAAGGACCTAGTCCTGTTTAAGTAAAAATGGATTTGCCTGTAGATATCTAGGGTATGCAGGCAATACTCTCCTCTGTTTGAATGATTGGGAAAGAAAACTGGCAATTCAATGGTTTGACTAAAGGACATTTCAGAGATCACTTTTGGCAGAAATGATGGATTAGTTCTCAGAGACACTCTATCTCTATGAAAAATCAAGTATGGACTCTTGATACATAAAGCTTGAAGCTCAGAAATACGTCTGGCAGAAGTAATGGCGACCAAAAACAAGGTTTTCCATGACAAATGCTTGAGGTCGCAAGAAGAGGCTGGTTCAAAAGGTGGCATTGTCAGAGCTTGTAGAACTAATGATAAATCCCATGGTTGAATAGGTTCTCTAAAAGGTGGCTTCAGAAGATTCACACCTTTTATGAAGGTCTTGCACAATTTGTGGGACATAAGAGAGGAATCTTGGACACCCTCATGAAAATTAGAAACTGCAGCCAAATGAACTCTAACGGTAGAGGCCGATAGACCCGATTGGAAAAGGTCAGCCAGATAGTCTAGCATTATCGACACTGGTGCTGAGAAGGGATCTACTTGTTTATCTTTCAGCCAACAGGTAAATCTTTTCCACTTGCTCAGATAAGTAATTCTAGTGGAAGACTTATGAGATGCAATGAAAATGTCGCGCACCGATAAAGAAAGATCATTCTGCCTGGCAATCAAGGAAATTGGAGTAGCCAAGCTGTGAGCTTCAGGCTGTTCAAGTTGGGATGAATCAGGTTCTGTGGATGTGAGATCAACTCTGGGGTTGGATGGAGAATCCATGGTCGATCTAGTAGGTGAGGCCAAAGGAAGGGGAAACAAATCTGTTGAGGCCAATAAGGTGCTATGAGGATCACCTTGCTCTTCAACCGACAGGCTTTCTTCAGAAACTGAGGAATGAGGGGAAAGGGTGGGAATGCGTAAAGAAGACCTGAGGGCCAATCGTGGACTAGAGCGTCCCTGGGTGACTGTCCCGGAGGGGGAATCAGGGTGAAGTAGTTGCTGCATTTGTAGTTGGTCGAGGATGCAAAGAGGTTGCAGCAAAGACGGCCCCAGTGGTGGAAGACCTCCGCCGCTATCAAGGGATTCAGGGACCACTCGTGAGGTTGAAGAATGCACCTGCTGAGTCTGTCTGCTATCACGTTAGAACGCCTGGGAATGTGTGTTGCTAGAAGAAAATGGTTGGTAGCTATCGCCCATTGCCATATCATCAAGGCCTCTTGACAAAGGGGGTAAGATTTGGTTCCACCTTGCTTGTTAATGTACCAGACCACGGCCATGTTGTCTGATTGAATCGCAATTGTCCCAGACAGCAGCAGGGGATGGAATGCTTGCAATGCCAGAAGCACCACCCTCAGCTCTAGAACATTTATATGCAGATGGGCCTCCAGTTCGGACCAAGTGCCTTGGACTGTCTGTCCCTGACATACCCCCCCCCACCCCATCAGGGAGGTGTCCGTGGTCACTGTGGCCTTGGGGGGGAAAAAGGGCAAGACCATTGTGACAGATTGTGTGTCTTCCACCAATTTAAATCCTGTTTGCACCTGTGGGTTACTCGAATCATGGCTGAAGGAGGATGCTGAAAGGGATACCATTGGGTGAGCAGAAGCCATTGTAGAAGCCTCATATGAAACCTGGCCAGGGGGGACAATGGTGATGGAGGCTGCCATGGAACCGAAAAGCTGTAGAACCAAGTGAGCCGTGGATTTCTCCCTTGAGATGACTGGAATCAGTTGTTGCTTTATCCTTAAAATTCTGTGCTCTGGAATGGCAGCTCTGCAGTTCTTTGAGTCCACGATAACCCCTATGAATTCTGTCGACTGAGATGGGGTGAGACTGGATTTTTGCCAGTTTATGGTTATGCCTAGGCTTTGCGCAGTGAAAAGAGAGTATGCCAGGGCTTCTTCCAGTAGATGTCTGGTGGGGGCGGAAATGAGCCAGTCATCTAGGTATGGAAACACTTGGAATCCTTGAAGTCGCAAGTGAGCTGTGACAACTGCCATGCACTTTGTGAACACTCTGGGGGCTGTAGAGAGTCCGAAGGGCAGTACTCTGAACTGGTAGTGACTGGCTCCTGCACGGAAGCACAGGAAACTTCTTGATGGCCTGTCCACTTTTATGTGGTAGTACGCATCTTGAAGATCTATCGATCACATCCAATCATCTTTTTCCAAAAGCGGAAGGATAGACTGTATTGTGACCATCCGTAATTTTTGTACTCTCACAAACTTGTTCATTACACTGAGATCCAAAATTGGTCTCCAGTCCCCGTTTTTTTTTTTGGCACCAAAAATAGTCTTGAGTAGAATCCGGATCCTATCTGGTTTGGAGGGACTATTTGGATGACTCTCTTTCTTAGCAGCTTTTCTATCTCTAATGCTGCTTCTTCCCTTTGACTGGGTCGAACGTCAGGAAGGCTTTTTGAAGGGACAGGGCAAAGAACAAAGGGGATATGATAACCTCTGGTTATAATCCTTTGCACCCAAGAATCGGTGGTGATGGCTAGCCAGGCAGAAGGGTACAAGGAGAAACGTCCCCCAACCACCTCCAGAGAAAAGGAGATGGGCCGCTCTTCAGGAACCCTGGTTACGCGGACCCCCTCTGCCCGAAAGGAGCGTCTTCCCTGTGAGCCCCCCACCCGCCTCTAGAGGAGAACTCGGCCTGTGTGTCACGGAAAGGACCCTGAGATTTCTTGAACCATATCTTCCCACTCTTTTGGTTTCGGGAGAAAGCACGTTGAGGGGAAGAATAATGGACACCTACGGCAGAAAGGGTCTTACCGTCCTGTTCACATCTGGCCAGTGTGCTTTTAACTTTGGGTCCAAACAATGAGGAGGCCTCAATGGGAGCGTTAAGAAAGGAAGCCTTAAAGGGTTCCACGAAATTGCACAAGCGCATCCAGGTGTGTCGTCTCAAGACCGCAGCTGAACCCGCTGCTCTAGCTGCTCCTTCTAATGTATGAGATATCAGTCGCATAGAGGAGTTAGATATTGACTCAATGGTGGCCAGCTGATAGACCACTTTGTCACAGACCTCATCAGATATGGCACTAGCCAAGGTTTCAGAGAGCTTAGAAATCAGATCCCTTTGAAGCCTGGTAAAGTGTGCCATATAATTCAGGGACCTGATAGTAAAGGTTGCTGAAGCAATGGTGCACTTCCCTATCCTGTCCAGGGCCCGGGACTCTTTGTTAGGTGGATGGAAAGTCTGGCTTCTTCTTCTGTCATATCCTTTTTTTGTTGCTGCTGCCACCACCAAAGCATCCACAGGAAGAACTTTTGACCAATGGGGATCCATAGCAGGAGGGGACAAATCTTATCTGGCCTCCGGGGAATAGCTTTGATGGTGTCAGGAGCCTTCCAAGCACACTACACGATAAGCCAGACAAGTTCATCGGCAGGTGAAGTAACCCAGGAAGTAGGGGCCGGGCGAGAAAGGCCTGCAGGAACAAAGATTCCTCAGAGGTCGGATTAGAGGACTGCCAGTCACCTCTCTGTTTCAGGATTTCAAGGATATCACCTCAGAGGGTGACCGAGGAGATCCTTCCCCCTCATCAAAATCTGTGTCTTCAGTGAGGGACTCCTCTGTGGAGTCCATGTGATTCCTCTTACACAAACTTTTCCGGTGGACTTCCTCAGCGAGAGAAGCTGGGGAAGACAGCGGAAAAAGGGGTTTCCTGTGGGAATACGTCCTGAGGCCCTTGCACCTGGTGTCCGCTCGGTGCGACTTGTGAAACCAGTGTATCAGAGGAGGGTGGAGGGATAGACAGTCCTGTATTGCCAGCAGCAGCGAAAGTCTTCTCCATCAGTTGGAAGGCTGGTCCACTTGAAGAGGAGTGAATGTCTACGACAGGGTTCACCCCTCCCCTAAGTGGTTCATCCTGCCGACCCAGAGTCCCTGGATGGCTGTGGAGCAGCAAATTATGCATGTCACAACTGACATCCTGGGTTGTAGCAAAACTTTCCTTCCCTGAAGGCAACTGCGGTTCCGTAGTGAGATCCATAAGGGGAACCGCACAAGGGGAAGACTGTGCTATATCCATGGACTTCAAAAGCAATGAAGGAGGAGAATAAGAAGGGATCTTTGGAGACGGGTGACCACCTCCCAAGGAAGGATAGTTCCTGAGGGGTGGGATAACTCTGGCCAAGAGCACCTGATCCACAAGACGCAACACATTGTGTTCGGAAAGGCTTCTAGTGGACCTCAAGGAGACTGAGGGAGAAACAGGCCTGTCCACAGAAGAGGCAAACTTGGTGCCCATCTCACCAGTCCGCACCGAGAACAATGGTGCAGAGAGAGACTGGACTACGGGTGTCTGCACCGAAGAAGTCATCGATGCTGAGGTCATGGTCTGCACAGACACAAGGTTCGGTGCCAAAGTGGTTGTCGGTGCCAAAGCTGGAACCGACAAAACTGGAGTCAACAATAAAGGCGTCGGTTCTGAGTAAGATGTCGGAGCCGACGTGGTCAAGGTCTGCGCCGACTGAACGGTCGCTGCCGATACAGTGGTAACAGTCTGAACCGAGAAGCCCCTCGGTGCCGATACAGTGAAGGCTGCAGGAAAAGACGGAGCCGAGATCACTAACGGAGCCGAAGGCCTCGGTGCCGAAGGTCTAGGCACCGAAAGTACTGGGGCTGACTGAGTGAGTTCCAGAGCCGAAACTTTAGCCTTTTTAGGTTTTAATTGACGGGAGTCCCCAGCCGGGAACGAAGGCAAAGATTTAGCCTTGGTAGGAACATCCAAGATTTTCTTATGGGCTCTAGGAAGGGTTGAGGCCTCTTACCCAGAAACAGCCTCTGAAAAGGGAGATTTAAGAAGTCCCTTCAGCAACAACTTGTTTTTCCTTTCCAAGAAAGTACTATTTGAAAAGTTTTCACAGATAGTACAGGGCGGGTCAACAGATAAGTGGGATGCCCCCAAACAATAAACGCACAAAGAGTGTGCATCAGAAGTACATAGTTTGTGTCCACAATCAGAACACCGTTTAAACCCCGGACTACCTTTCTTATCTGCCATGATAGCAAAATTAGAAAGAAGAAAAGGGTACCAGCAATGGTACAAAAGAATACCCAAAGGTATGAAAAAAAGGAAAGATTACCAACGATGGTAAGGGGAGAATACCTCGCGGTAAAAAGGTAGAGAAAGAGGAAAAAAAACCTCAAGAAAATATGGTCGCTCGATGCGATAGGGTAAGAGACAATGAAAAAGAAACTTTTCTGACAGAAAAGTAATATAAGTGACTATTATACAACAAATAACTGTACTTAGCTCAAGAGAAGCAGCTTGACACGACCGAATGGCAACGCGGCAAACAAAATGGGATTCTGGGTAAGAGTTTAGCTCGAGAGTTTGAACCTGACGCGAGCTTGGAAAATGGCCGGCTTGGTTCCGAGGTAGGAACCGATACCCATGCGTAAGGAATGAACAAGGATTAACAATATCAGATTATTACGTTGTCTATAAATGAAGGTCACACAGTCTTTCAACCATGTAGCCAATGTGACCTTAGCAACAGCACATCCTAATCTAGGTCTAGAACAGGCCAAAAATAACTGGTCTGATTTACGAGAGGCCTTAATCCTGTTCAAGAAGAAGCGAATTTGCCTGTGAATATCTAAGGCATGTAGGCAATACTCTCCTTTGTTTGAATGATTGGTGAAGAAAACCGGCAATTCGATGGTTTGATTAATGGACATTTCAGAGATCACTTTTGGCAGAAAGGAAGGATTAGTTCTCAAAGACACTCTCTCTCTATGAAAAATCAAACATGGAGTCTTGATGCATAAGGCTTGAAGTTCAGAGATACGTCTGGCAGAAGTAATGGTGACCAAAAACAAGGTTTTCCATGACAAATATTTGAGGTCACAAGAAGAAGCTGGTTCGAAAGGTGGCATTGTCAAAGCTTGCAGGAGTAATGATAGGTCCCATGGTTGAGTAGATTTTCTAAAAGGGGGGTTTAGATGATTCATGCCTTTAATGAAAGTCTTGCATAATTTGTTTGACATAAGAGAGGAGTCTTGGACACCATCATGGAAATTAGATATTGCAGCCAAATGAACTCTAATGGTAGAGGCAGATAGACCAGATTGAAATAGGGTGGCTAGATACTCCAGTACTATCGACACTGGTGCTGAAAAAAGGATCTACCTGTTTTTCTTTCAGCCAAAAAATAAATCTTTTCCACTTGCTGAGATATGTAATTCTGGTGGAAGACTTATGAGATGCAATAAGAATGTCACGTACTGGCAAAGAAAGATCATTCTGCTTGGCAATCAAGGGAATTGGAGGAGCCAAGCTGTGAGCTTCAGGCTGTTCAAGCTGGGATGAATCAGATTCTGCGGATGGGAGATCAATCCCGGGGTTGGATAGAGAATCCACGGTTGATCTAGCAGGTGAGGCCAAAGGAAGGAGAACAAAATCTGATAAGGCCAATATGGTGCTATGAGGATTACTTTGCTCTTCAACTGGCGGGCTTTCTTCAGAAACTGGGGAATGAGGGGGAGAGGTGGAAATGCATAAAGTAGACCTGAGTGCCAATCGTGGACTAGAGCATCCCTGGGTGACTGTCCCGGATGGGAAATCAGGGCAAAATTGTTGCTGCATTTGTAGTTGGTTGGGGAAGCAAAGAAGTCGCAGCAAGAAGACCTCAGCGGTTGAAAATCTCCTCCGCTATCAAGGGATTCAGGGATCACTCGTGAGGCTGTAGTATACACCTGCTGAGTCTGTCTGCTATCATGATAGAACTCCCGGGAAGGTGCGTTGCTAGAAGAAAATGGTTGGTAGCCATCACCCAATGCCATATCCTCATGGCCTCTTGACAGAGTGGGTAAGATTTGGTTTTGCCCTGTTTGTTGATGCACCAGACCACTGCCATGTTATCTGATTATATTGCAATGGTCCCAGACGGCAGCAGGGGATGGAATGCTTGCAACGCCAGTAGCACCGCCCTCAGCTCTAGAACATTTATATGCAGATGGGCCTCCATTTCGGACCAAGTACCTTGGACTATCTGTCCCTGACATAGCCCCCTCCCTCACCACATCAGGGAGGCGTTCGTGGTCACTGTAGCCTTGGGTTGTTGAGGGGAGAAGGGGCGAAACCATTGTGATGGGTTGTGGGGCATCCACCAATTTAAATCCTGTTTGCACCTGTGAGTTACCCGAATCTTGGCTGAAAGAGGGTACTGAAATGGATATAACTGGGTGAGCAGTAGCCATTATAGAAGCCTCATGTGAAACCT
The DNA here is from genome assembly GCF_019279795.1 of Protopterus annectens. Taxonomy (NCBI): domain Eukaryota; kingdom Metazoa; phylum Chordata; order Ceratodontiformes; family Protopteridae; genus Protopterus; species Protopterus annectens. The sequence continues at coordinate 1,379,989,297 of NC_056729.1, forward strand.
GGCCAGGGGGACAATGGTGATGGAGGCTGCCATGGAACCCAACAACTGTAGAACAGAGTGAGCTGTGGATTTCTCCCTTGAAAGGATTGGGATCAGTTGTTGCTTTATCCTTAGAATTCTGTGCTCTGGAATGGATGCTCTGCAATTCTTTGTATTCAAGATGACCCCTATGAATTCTGTGGACTGAGATGGGGTGAGACTGGATTTTTGCCAGTTTATGGTTATGCCTAGCCTTTCTGCAGAGAGGAGAGAGTATGCCAGGGCTTCTTCCAATAGATGTCTGGTGGGGGTGGAAATGAGCCAGTCATCTAGGTATGGAAACACCTGGAATCCTTGTAGTCGCAAGTGAGCTGTGATGACTACCATGCACTTTGTGAACACTCTGGGGGCTGTAGAGAGTCCGAAGGGCAGTACTCTACACTGGTAGTGACTGGCTCCCGCACAGAAGCGAAGGAATCTTCTTGATGGTCTGTCCACTTTTATGTGGTAGTACGCATCTTGAAGATCCATCGAGCACATCCACTCGTCTTTTTCCAAAAGCGGAAGGATAGACTGTATTGTGACCATCCGAAATTTTTGTACTTTTACAAACTTGTTCAATACACTGAGATCCAAAATTGGTCTCCAGTCCCTGGTTTTCTTTGGCACCAAAAATAGTCTTGAGTAGAATCCGGATCCTATCTGGTCTGGAGGGATTATTTGGATGACTCTTTCTTAGCAGTTTTGAAATCTCTGCAGCTGCTTCTTCCCTTTGACTGGGTGAAACGTCTGGTAAGTTTGCTAGGGGAGCGGGACAAAGGTTGAAAGGAATATGATAACCTATGGTTATTATCCTTTGTACCCAAGAATCAGTGGTGATGGTTAGCCAGGCAGAAGGGTACAAAGAGAAACGACCCCCAACCACTTCCAGAGGAAAGCAGTTGGGCCGCTCTTCAGGAGCGCTGGTAGGATTGGCCAGGGAAAGAGTCCCTGGAACCCTGGTTACGCGGACCCCCCTGCGCCGAAAAGAGCATCTTCCCTGTGAGTTTCCCCCTCTGACTCTAGGGAGAGCTTGGCCTGTGTGTCACGGAAAGGACCCCAAGACTTTTTGTACCATATCTTCCCACTTCTCTGGTTTCTGGAGAAAGCCCGTTGAGGGGAAAAATAACGGACACCCACGGCAGAAAGGGTCTTACCATCTTGTTCACATCTGGCCAATGTGCTTTTAACCTTGGGTCCAAACAATGATGGGAGCATTGAGAAAAAAAGCCTTGAAAGGTTCTGCAAAATTACACAAGTGCATCCAGGTGTGTCGTCTCAGAACAATGCCTGAACTCGCCGCTCTAGCTGCTCCTTCTGATGTGTGAGATATCAGTCGCATGGAGGAGTTAGATATCGAATCAATGGTGCCTAGCTGAGAGGCCACTTTGTCATGGACCTCATCAGACACAGCTCCAGCCAAAGTTTCAGAGAGCTCAGAAATTAAATCTCTTTGAAGTCTGATAAAGTGTGTCATATAGTTCAGGGACCTGATAGCAAAGGTCACTGATGCAAAAGTATGCTTCCCTATTCTGTCCAGAGCCCAGGACTCTTTGTTGGGTGGATGGACAGTCTGGCTTTCTTCTTCCGCCAGGTCCTTTTTAGTTGTGGCCACCACCACCAAAGCATCTACAGGAAGACCTTTGGACCACTGGGGATGAGTAGCAGGAGGGGACAAAATTTTATCTGGCCTCCGGGGAATGGCCTCAACAGTGTCAGGAGCCTTCCACGCATGCTGCATGATGAGCCGGACCAGTTAGTCATCAGGTGGAGTAACCCAGGATGTAGGGGGCCGGGCACGAAAGGCCTGCAGGAACACAGACTCTTCAGAGGTCAGGTGTGAGGGCTGCCAGTCACCTCTCTGTTTAAGAGTATCAAGAATATCACCAAAGGATACCTCAGAGGGTGAATGAGGGGACCCTTCCTCATCATCAAAGTCTGTGTCTTCAGTAAGGGACCCCTCTGTGGTGTCCACGTGCTTCCTCTTGCACAAGCTCTTTTGATGAACTTCCTCAGAGGGAGAAGCTGGGAAACACAGCGCAAAAGGGTCTCCTGTGGGAGTATATCCTGAGGCCCTTGCGCCCGGTGTCCGCCAGGAGTGACTTGTGTACATTACCGTCCAGAGGAGGGCGGGGAGAGTGATAGCACAGGATCGCCAACCAACGCCAGAGCCTTCTCCATTAGCTGGAAGGCCGGTCCACCTGAAGAGGGGTGAGTGCCCAAGACAGGGGTCACCCCTCTCCTAAGTGGCTCAGCCTGCCGACTCGGAGTACCTGTATGGCTGTGAAACACCAAATTATGTACGCCACAGCTGACATCCTGGGTCGTAGCAGAACTCTCCTGCCAAAAAGGCAACTGCGGCTCCTTAGTGAGGTCCATAAATGGAACCGTAGAGGGGGAAGACTGTGCTATATCAAGGGGCTTCAAAGGCAATGAAGTAATAGAATAAGTAGGGGTCTTTGGTAAAGGGTGATCACCTCCTAAGGAAGGACAGGTCCTGGGGGGGGGGGGATACCTCTGGCCAAAAGCACTTGATCCACAAGACGCAACACGTCATGTTCAAAGAGGCTTCTAGTGGATTTCACAGACACGGCTGAGGGGGAGTCAGGTCTATCCAAAGACGGAGCAAGCTCGGTGCCCACCTCGGAGTTCGGCACCGAAAACAACGGGGCTGTAAAGGACTGAACTACAAGTGTCTGCACTGAGGAAATCATCGGTACCAAAGTCATGGTCTACACCGAGGATAAGGTTGGTACCGAAGTGGTTGTCGGCACTAAGGCTGGAACCGAAAAAAACTGGTGCCGATAACTGAATGGTCAGTGCTGAGAGGGTAGTCGGTGCCGGGTAAGTTGTCGGAGCCGAAAAGGCAACGGGCGTCGAAAAATCCATTGACGTAACAGTCTGCATCGACTGGACAGTCTGTGCCGGTAAAGAAGTCTGAACCGAGGAGCCCCTTGGTACCAATATGGTAAAGGGCATGCTAGTCGCTGCCGAAGTCACAGTTGGCGCCAATGGCCTCGGTGCCGAAGGTCTAGGTACTGAAAGCACTGGAGCCGAAGAAGTCAAATCCGAACTGGAAAGCTTAACTTTCTTGAGTCTCGGTTCCTGGGAGTCCCCAGGAGGGGATGAAGGAAGAGACTTGGCCTTTATATGTTCATCACTCTTTTTCTTATGGGATCTTGGAGGGGTTGAAGCCTCTGAAAAAGGAGATTTAAGTAGACCCTTCAATATTAATTTATTTTTTCTCTCCATCAATGTCCTTCTAGAGAAATTCTTACAAATCCCGCAGGGCGGGTCAACTGTTAAATGAGGCACACCCAAGCAATAGACACACAGGGAATGTGCATCTGAAGTAGGTAATTTATGGCTGCAATCAAAGCATCTTTTAAATCCTGGACTACCTTTTTTATCTGCCATGTTAGAAAGAAAGAAGTAAACCCAGAAGAAATACCAGCAATGGTACAAGAATTACCCAAAGGTGGTTTACCAATGATGGTAAAAAAGAAATTACCTTGCAGTAAAGAGGAGGAAAGGAATTGAAAAGATTCAAGAAAGGATAGTCGCTAAATGCGATAAGGTAAGAGAAAACTATCTAGTAACGTTTCTGTGAGAAAAGGCTGTTTTAGAATTTAGTATGAAGAAAAATATTGTATTTCGCTCAAGAGAAGTAGCTTGACATGACCGAATGGCGATGCGGCAAATGAAATCTGAGGTAACAGGGAGAGGGGAATTCTGGGTAAGAGGTTTTAGCTCGAGAGTTTGTAGCTGACACGAGCTTGGAAGATGGCCGGCTCAGTTCCGAGGTCGGAATTGATACCCACACGTAAGAAATGAACGAGGATTAACAATATCAGATCAGATGTTGAGCTACGTGCCATCCCCCCTTCGGTGTAACATCATTTACTCATTCTGCGGAGTGTGTGACTCTGTGTCACCATCTATGGATCTGCCCATTTGCTATAGAGTAAGTCGCACTGCCAGTACACTTTGCGACTGTGTGCCACTGTCATCAGTCTGGTTCTGGTGGCAACATCAGCCTGCTGGTTTGAAGCACAGAAAATGAAAGCTATTGGTGCTGACCTTTTGACTAATTAGCATATGACTAATCAGACCTGTGACAAACAAAATAATTTATCCAGCAAGACATGGTAACTGCACTTACCATGAACAGACTGCTGTTTTTGGTCAGACCTGGTGTGGATGGTCCACCTGATGATGAGAAATCTTAAGGGTTATATGTGGACATGTATCATGGCCAGTGCTTCACAGAATAACATAGTGTAAAAAGCTACACACTTACCTTCAACACTGCATGTCTGTGGTTGCTGCAGTAGCCTGTAAGTCCATATCACCTCTGACTATTTCAGAAGCATCCTAAACTTTGTTAAAGTCATCATACCATCTAAATGGAAGGTACTCCCTCTTTCAATGTTGCAGGGTGTAAGGGCCACCACCTGTGCTGGTATGGGTAAATGCATTCTGTCTAACCAATGTCCTTGCATATTCCACCATGTCATTTGCTCATTTCCTACATTCTACCATGGGTGCCGGAACCATAGAGCCAGGGGGAAGGGGAACCCCCCCACACTTTTACAGCTGCAAGACCTGTCGGGAACAATTAATGAAGTGGAGGTTTCACGCTAATGTGGATTCACACGGGGAAGTTAAACTAACTCAACTAGCTGTTCTTGTTATTGCTCTGTGTTACAGGAGTTATGCTACTGCTGTTCCTTTGGTGCTGCCAGAGTCATGCCAGTAAGGTGAGTTTTGTTCTTTTATTTGCAGGTGTGTGTGTGTGTGTGTGTGTGTGTGTGTGTGTGTGTGTGTGTGTGTGTGTGTGTGTGTGTGTGTGTGTGTGTGTGTGTGTGTGTGTGTGTGTGTGTGTGTGTGTGTGTGTGTGTGTGTGTGTGTGTGTGTGTTTTAAATGCCCCAGGTAGGTAAACCTGGTGGTTAGTGTTATTCAGGCTCAAACAACAGCCTGAATTCTCTATACATACCACCACTTGTGATTCAGGGAGTTGAGTCCATAGCCCTCCACTGTCCAGATTTTCACAGAATATTTGGCTCATACTTTTGGTATGTTCCTCTTACAATTTTCATACTCCTTTTCACTAAATAATGACAGCTCTTTAAGTTTCAGTCTTCCCATCTTTCAGGAAACACATGGTAAAACAAAACATTTTATTTTAGCAACTAAGATTATACAATAAATATTTAAAATGTGTCCCTGGTTTTGGGCCTTTGCCCCCCCCCCCCATAAATTTTGGCTTTTTCCAGATTTCTTCTGCTGCAAAGTTGAGAGACTTAGTTGATTGTCATGTGGATTTTTGCAAGGAGCTGAGAGCTGCAGGGGAAGAGAAGTTTAATGCTACTTACGCTAAGTTGTTTGCATTGTTAGTAGCATAAGAAGTAGTATACTTGCTTTTGATGCAGAACGCTGTGGGTACTACTCCCACAGTATGCAGATGGATTGCTGATACTGTACTGTGTTGTACTTTAATGGGAGTGGATGCTGCAGTCCTATGAATGTCCTCCTCTGGAGGAGTTACTTAGTAACTATGAACCCGTTAACAGTTTGCCATCCATTCCTCATTGCAAAATTACTAGCTTATTATTTTTTAATGTAGCATAGGCAATTTATTCTTCAAGGGCAACAGGCACTTTATTTGTAGATGAAACAATGAAATATAAAGTTTGCTAGCAGCAACCTCTTCATTAGTTACAGATCCCTTTAATGTGGAATTATTTAGATGACTTACTTCTGCAGAGATATTGCATATTTACTGATATTGGTGGATTGTAATGACAGAAGATTGAGTGTCCTTTTATGGTTTAAAATTTTTGAAATGGGTAGTTTTGTCATTATTGGTTCATACATTTTGTTTCATTGCTCACTAGAAGACTGTTCCAAACTACAAATTTAAAACCCATTCTAACAAGTGGTGCTGTATTACACAAGGAATATAATTTAATACAATCAGGAAGGTGAATCAAAGAACGTATACATGTATGCTTACTCACAGGATGCAGGAGATTAAAATAGGGGAAGAGGCCAGTCACCAATAGTGTCTCCCAGGGCTCAGTGCTGAGACTTTTTCTGTTTGGCATATACATCTCAAAAGTAAAAGGAAATACCAAATGGCTTTGGTCGATTAAGTTTGAGATGACTGCAAACTAGGAGCAGTTACTGAATCCCCAAATGACTTAACCATCATGCAGGAAGGTTTGCCCCACACAATAACTGGTGCCAGAATCATGAATTGAAACTGAACTCCAAGAAATACATTATCAAATCCTTTGGGAAGTCATCTACTCCAGGGAACTGCCAAATTGACAATGCCTCCTGAGAACTGACCCAGTTGTTTGGCATTTGGGAACTTGTGTGTACAGTGACCTAACTTTTAACCAACATGTGCCCAGAGTCATTAAAAAGTCTTTCTATATTACACAGCTTATAAACAAATTGATTGTGACTAGATCTAGAGATGTTATTGTCCTCCTTTGCAAAGCCCTCATTAGGTCAATCATTTTGTATAATGCCCACTTTGGCATGCATTTGTCCAGACCCATGCAACAATTGGAATACCCACAGAAGTACCTTAGTAAAAGGATACAAGTCCTAAACAGTAGGTCTTGCATGGACCACCTCAAAGATTTATCACTATACTCAGTATCCCTTAGAGTGCTTAGAGGTGACATGTCTGCCATAGAAGGCATCCTCTGACCTAATACAGATGAACCTACTGAACATCAGCAAGTCAAATGGCATTAGAAATACTCAGTCCAGGTATCTAAACTGAATGTTGTGGAGAGATGGATATATATCCAGAACAGATTACCACTTCAAGTAAGACAAATTTCATCCCTGTCCATATTCAAATGAAACTTGGATCTAAGAATTGGTAATAGAAAATGTTCGCCAGGATTACCCCTCATGCCACTAATGGATAGAGGCAGTTCCTAAATGCTGCATCCCTTACATGGGTCCCTTCAAATTATCTACAGTGTGATCACATTTATTCTCACTAGGTCTAATATACAATTATCAGCCATGGGATAGGTAAGACCACTCAGGAAATGTTAAATCAAGCACAAAAATGGAAATTGGCTAAGCTTAAAATGTCCTCCAAGAGAACCTATGTTGTGATAGTAAATAGTTTTAAAAAATTGCCCTTTTTAGATCACTAATTGCCACTGTCACCCTCCACCTGCCCAGTCTTCAACAGCTTCCGGCACCTCTGCATTCTACCAAGGTATGATTCCTTCTTCCATCAGCATTAATGTCAGCAACTTCTTCATTCTACTTGAGTCCATGGCTTAGCTCACTCTGTCTGCTTTGGGTCCCCTTTACAAAGGAGATATTTATGACATCATCAGAGCATCCATAAGCATGTAGGTTTCCTCCTGAATAAAGCTAGCTTTCCTGTAGCTAGTTCCCTTTTGCTGTAAATCAATCTCCACATAACTGGGCAAAAGTAAACCAATCTGCCACTCATTAATGCTTCATTCATGCAAGTATATAAGAAATATAGACAACTAATTTAGCTTCATTCTACTCTGAGTGTTAATATTAAACTGTAGTGCAACTGTGTTTCCAGCTAGGGTCTGGAAGTGGATAGGTTAATGTATGTCACTGATTACTTCAAATCTTTTCTCTTATTCTTAACTTTTCCTCTATGATTCGGTTTCTTTTGTCAACAGTAAGCCCCTTAACACATGCAGATAGCAGTGAAAACTGCACCTTACACATTCCCAATAACGTCATAAATAAGCCATAAAAATAGTACCAAAATGTCACGTCTTACCAGTGACATAAGGGTACTGTTCAACAGATCTGACTAAATTACACCAAAGTAACTTGTTTTCAAAATAATTTTCAGCTTATCACTAAGTGTATAAATGTCTTTAGATGGTTGACACTCTTCCCAGACTGTCAACAACAAGCATGGCTCAAAGCAGTTTGAAATGGTGGACTCAGGTCAATCAACTGGCATAAACTAGCAGCTGATTTAAGAATGTCTTAAGCAAATTAAATTCAGCTACACTGAAATCTATGAATAGCACTATTGCACAGATGTGTATGTCTCATTATAGGCATAAATACATTTGCATGCCAGAGGATCAGCAGCACTGATTAGCGATGAGCCCATGAAAATGCATAACTGTCAGCACACCATAAAAACACTCTACTGTGCTAAACTACTAACATAGTAGTTATGCATTTCTGGCACTTATAATGACGACTTAAACTGTGCCACAACTTATTACAAGTAAGAATCACTACTATTGTATAAAAAAGACCCAAACCCTATCTCAAGTCCAAAAAAGTTTGAAATAATGTAATGCTCCAAAAGTCGTTATGTAACCCCCCTTATAATTCGGGTCCCTATTATAACAATGAAAAGGCCATCTGTCAAATGGCTAAAAAGTTGAATATTCCAGACCTCGGAATCGGATTTGTGGGGCCCCCCGCTAATTATATATACCAACTCTGAGATCGTACTACAGTGAGGAAAAGGCAAATTTTCCGATCTTCACTGTACAGTGATCTCACAAAAACGATCTCGAGGGCCAGAATATTCGACTTTTCAGCCGTTCGACAGACTGCCTTTTCATCTAATAGGGACCCTATAAATTCAACATGTATTAACAACATTTACTAAATGATGATATTTGCGTGTATGTATGTGTATATACATATATATCCCTATACCTATACACACACACACATATATATATATATATATATATATATATATATATATATATATACACACACCTACATACATATACACACATGCACACACACACACACACATATATATATATATATAGATATATATATATATATATATATATATATATATATATATATATATATATATATAGTCACAAACAAAATATCCCCTCCCACCCAAGGCATGATGATTTTCATTCATCTACTCAAACAATTGAACTGTATGGTAGGACTGCAGTCCTGTTATTACACAAAACCTTTACTCTTTTAAGACTTCCACTGGTGTTGTCCCAATTTGAGAAAAAAATGGTAGATGTGAACAAAATGAAGTGGTAACAAAATAAATCTGTACTAGCGAAACATACCACAGAAAGTTAAAAAGTGAGTCCCCTGGTGATAGATATGAATTTATCTAATAAAACTCCACAAAAAAATGTCTCCACAGTTGTTACTCTCTTTCATACTAATCAGATTAAAATTACTTCTTCAAGACTAATGTGTATGTATTTGTTGCTTCCTTCAAGTAACCTTTAAAAAAAATAAAAAGTAAATGTTTTGCACTTCTTTTTGTCCATTTATCGGTTTGCATTTTTTAGTTTGTTCTGCGACCTCAGTCTTGTAGCTTTATTTGCAGTTGTGTGAAGAGTGTGTTTTACATTATACTGCACTTCTATTTCCATAAGTAGAATTATATGTGAAAGGTAGATTTTTTTTTTGTATTTCGAACCTAGTCTGGGTCCTCAGTCTTGTAGTTTCTTTCAAAGTTGTGGCAGGACTATGATCTGCTGCCAGATTTCAGTCTCATTCTTAGGTGCATATGTTCATAGGAGGTTACTAGGCTAGTGGCCCTAGAGCCTTTACAAGCCCAGCCATGTTAATCCCAAGTATCCCATTTGTTCTTTTTGGATAGTTCGCAGAACAAATTTATGAAGACCATGGGTCTGTGATCAACGCCGGCTACCCCTGTACATGAGATACATGGATGCCAACCCAGGAGCGAATCTGCAGTCTCCTATCCAACTAACTAGGTTGTTTTAAATAGGGTCAGTGAGGAGCTCTGTTTTACATGAATAGGAAGTCTATTCCAGACAAGCGTCAGTCTCTGGGAGATATATCTGTCTCACCAGCATGTTATTTTAATATCACAAGCTAGACTGAGATCCCTAAAGTGAGTGACTCTTGTGCCATTTGACTGCACATGTGCAGCATTTCCATTAGGGCAGGTTTGGAGACTGCTCTATAGGCCAGGCACAAGTCACCTCTCAGCAGCCTATAAGATACAGAGTAAAGTGACAGGACTTTCAGCCTGTCCACGTAGGTTATGGTTTACAGTCCCTGTATTTTCTAAGTCAGAAACCTCTGAGGTCTCTCCAGCTGCTGCAGGTGTCTGGTGAGATACATGTAAAAGTGTGCATTATACTCTATTAGTGGTCTGACGAGGGATGAGTACAGTGGAGTTATAACAACCCTTGACCTGGATGCTATGCCCTTGCTTATGAGGTGTGCTACATAGAATACTTTCCTTACCACTGTGGAAACTTGGTGGTCAAAGTTCAGACTGCTATCAACCTCTGTTCCCCAGTCTTGCACCACTGGGTTGGAACTTAGGGAATTATCTTTTGCAAAAGGGAATAATAATAACGCATATTTTATATTTAGTTTTAGACCATGATATTGGCACCAATCACTTGGATTGCTTAAACAGTATAACTGTTGGTAGCGCACCTATTCAAGTCATTGCCAACTAAAAGACCCCCATCCATGAATCAAGACATCCACTCTGCCTACTTGGATCAACTGGAATCCATCAACATATATCCGAACACCATTGCACTGGGTGATTTTAACTACCCATCCATTGACTGGGTAAATTCCTCATGCTCAAACTCACTTGTCCAAAGGTTCCTTAAGTTCATTAACTTCAATGCCCTGGACCAGCTGGTGGGCATGCCAATTAGGGGCGACAACATCTTGGATCTGGTGCTTACTAATATGGGGGACTGCTGTAGCACCCACACTGCGAGGTCTTCCCTGGTCAGATCTGACCACAAATCAGTCTCATTCGAAGTAACTATCACATCGGACCCTCCCAACAGCAACTAAACTAAAAAACTTCTCCAAAGCAGATTATATCTATCTAACGGATGGTATAAATAGCTTTACTGCATCTCCCCCCTCAAATGGAACTGGCAACTATGCAGAGTCCTACACCAATGCTTTTTACAAACACCCATATAACTGCATTGACACAGCCATAACTGATAGGACCAAATCAAGCTCTTCAAGGAAGAGCAAACCTGCCTGGTGGACAACTGCCATTAACAGGCTTTACAATAAAAGGAAGAAATTGTTGTCCAAAACTAAGAGGGAGCGTGCGCTAAACTGAAAACACTCCCTCCACAGCTTAAACAAGAAAATAAGACTTCTTGTGAAGTCCCTCAAAGAAAACTATGAATCCAAATTAGCATCCTCAACTAAGGATAACCATAAGATGGTCTTTAGTTACATCCAAGCCTGACTAGCCTTATCTGCAATGCCATGGAACAAATCATGAAGGACCTTATCAACAAAGATGCAGGTACTCTCCTAACACTTGACCCTACTCATTTTAGATTTGTCAAAGGGAGATTTATTTATTTATTTATTTGCAGTTGGTTTACCAGGATAGTCCATTGGGCCAAAAAGAACCCATTTTCAATGGAGTCCTGGGGAGAAAAGCTCCAAAAACAGACAAACTAGGTACATACAGAAGACTTCAACTAATAATTATACAAAAACTAATACAAATTTATACAAAAACTAAACTTCAAAAACAGACAAATTAGGTAATTACAAGGATTGCTAATAATAATTATACAAAACTAAGGATAATACATTTGAGTTCAAATTTCAGAAAGCATTCACACTATAGTTAGTGAAAGATAATGTGAAGTGAATATGCTGAGCAAAAGACATTATTATATGCATACAGACTGGGTATTTAGTAGGGAACATAAGCTTTGTGAGGAGAAGTAAGTAACATGAGTGTGAAGGGAGGATAGAAATATCGTATATTTATGAGGGGTGGGAACAAGAGCATGCCTGTTAAACCTGGTGGACTTTTTTGAGACAGTCACGAGAGCCCTGGAGGAGGGGAAAGCTCTGCATACAGCCTACCTGGACTTGGCCAAGTCTTTTGGCACTATTCTCCCTCTCAGGCATTATTGACAAACTCACCCAGCTAGGTAGCAACACTTATACCGTTAGGTGGGTCACTAACTGGCTCACTGATCTAACCCATACAGTAAAAATAGGGGAATCCACCTCCAACAGCAGACCCATAACCAGTGCTTTTCCACAGGGATCAGTCCTGCGACTTCTACTGTTCAGAATCTATTTCTCCGAAGTACAAGCAAAAACTAAAGGTCTGCGGCAGACAAAGTTTGCTGATGACTGCAAACTGGGAGCGGTCACAGAATCCCCAGATGATGTCAACAGCCTGCAAGAGGGTCTTGTGCAAACAAATGATTGGTGCCAAAGTCACGGCCTTAAAAACTCAATGCAAAAAAGGTATTATCATCCCTTTTGGTAAAAGTAATGTCCCTGTTAACTAGCATATCAATAGAAACACCCTAAACACGCATTCAGTGGTGAGGGGCCTGGGCACACAGGTTGACAGCAACCTTACCTTTGATCACCATGTCTCCACATTGGTAAGAAGGGCATTCTACATTGTTCATCTCATAAGTAAGGACATTGCTTCAAGAAAAAAAGAAGTTATAACCTCCCTGTACTTTTCCCTCATCAGGGCAATAATTGAGTACAATGCCCCTTTTGGTATGTACATCTCCAGGCAGCTGCAGCAAATGGAGAGACCACAAAGGTTCCTCACAAGGAGAATTCAATGTATTCAGCATCTGTCCTATGTGGATCGGATGAAAAAAGAAGTTATGTTCTTACCATAACGTTCCATGTGAGTTGTTCATCTTGCCTTTGTTCTTTATACGTGGGTTTGGAGCCGATCCATCGGCTCTGAGTCGGCCGCTTTCCAAGCTCAAGATCTTTGAGTTAGCTCGAGGCACAGTCCCTATCCAATGATGCTCTCCTACCAACCCCAGATCTAGTTTGCTGAACCAGCAAGAAAAAAACACACTAAGCAACCAATTATAAACAATGTATATAGTACATAACTATTTACAATAGCTAAACAATAATCTGGTTGGAAATAAGGACATTAGCAAGACCAACCAGACCACCAGTCATACCTGTTCTTCCATAACCTGGAGGGGGAAGGTGGGAGGGAGTGTAAGAACAAAGGCAAGTTGAACAACTCACATGGAATGTTATGATAAGAACATAACTTCTTTATGTGAACTTGTTCAATCTCACCGTTTGTTCTTTACACATGGGTAGCGTCCCAAGCACCCTAATCCTGGGAGGCTCACGGGAGTATATTCCTGAGAACGGTGGAACCAAAGTAAGCCCTGTCCCTGGAGGCCCTGTCCACTTTGTAATGAGTGATAAACGTATGAGGTTTGGACCCAGTAGCAGCTGCACAAATGGCGTCCAAAGGTAGATGGGCTGTGTGGGCTAAAGATGTAGAAACAGCCCTGGTAGAATGAACTTTCACCTCATGTTCTAAAGGTTGTTTAGCAGAAGAATATACAAATTTTATACAATCAGCAATCCATTTGGACAATGTAACTTTGGATATTGACAAACCTTTCTTATTGTCTGCATAGGAAACGAACAGTTGATCAGATTTCCTAAATTATTTTGTTCTGTCCAAGTAAAACCTCAATTGTCTGTGAACATCAAGCTTATGTAACATGTACTCCATTCTATTAGCACGATGTCTGAAAAAAGTAGGAAGGTCAATAGACTGGTTCAAATTTGCCTCGGAGCAGACCTTAGGAAGAAAGGTTGGATTTGTTCTTAAAGACACTCTGTCGGAGTGAAAGACTAGATATGGGGGCTTGACAGAAAGTGCTTGTAGTTCAGAAACTCTACTTGCCGAAGTAATAGCCACTAGGAAAACTGTCTTCCAAGAAAGGAACTTCAAAGGACAAGATGATGCAGACTCAAAAGGTGGAAGAATGAGTTGAAATAGCACCAAATTCAGATTCCAGGGAGTAACAGGATGTCTGATAGGTGGCCTAAGGTGATGAGTCCCTTTCAAAAAGGCTTTACATAATCTGTAGGACATAATGTTTGAGCCACTGCATCCCACATGGAAGTTAGATATGGCAGCTAAATGAACCCTTATCGTAGAAGCTGCAGCACCATCGTGAAAGAGCGAAGTCAAGAATTCCAGAATACTATGAATAAGGGCAACATAGGGATCAATACCATGCTGAGAAGCCCAATGAACAAATTGCCTCCATTTGCTATTATAAAGTTTCCTGGTGGAGACTTTGAGAGAGGAAACTAAAATATGTTGAACCGCTGGAGACAAATCATGTGACCTGGCTAGGTTGGGAAGTGGAGCAGCCAAGCTGTCGGTTTGAGGGAGACAAGAGAGGGATGAAGAATTCCCGATGAATGAGTCAGAAGGTCTGGCACTGGGTCCAGAATCCAAGGTTCTTCCACTTGGTATTGCTGTAGGAAGGGGAACCATATCTGCCGAAGTCAAAACAGGGCTATTAGAATAACAGTCCTTCCCAGGCTTTTGGCTTTCTGTAAGAATCTGGGAATCAGAGGGAATGGAGGGAAGGCATATAGGAGACCCGAGGGCCAATTGTGTACAAGTGAGTCCTTTGGGCTATCCCCCGGTGGGGAGTACAGGGCAAAGTAGCTTCTGCATTTGGCATTCATCGGGGATGCAAAAATGTCACAGCAAGGCTGGCCCCATCTGCGGAATATCCTTTCCGCCACTTGTTCTTTGAGGGACCACTCGTGAGGCAACAGAATGGCTCTGCTCAGTTTGTCCGCTATCACGTTGGATGACCCGAGTTTGTGTGTTGCTATCAGAAAGTGCCCGGTTGATACAGCCCACTGCCAAAGTCTCAGGGCCTCTCAGCATAAGGGGTAAAACTTGGTTCCTCCTTGCTTGTTGATGTACCAGACTACCGACATGTTGTCTGTCTGTATTGCAATCGTCTCTCGAGGTAGAGAGTCGTGAAAGTGTTGCAACACTAGAAACGCCGCTCTCAACTCTAGGACATTGATGTGCAAATGAGATTCCATGTCTGACCAAGTGCCTTGGACAGTTCTTCCCTGAAATAGCCCCACCCCACCCTATCAGGGAAGCATCCGTGGTCAATGTGGCAGTGGGAGGGGGAAGTACAAATGGGCGACCTACGGTAACTTGGTGGCTGTTCAACCACCAAAGAAGGTCCTTTTTGCAAGCATTTGTCAGAAGAATCTTGTGTGACATTGGAAGCTGTTGATAAGACCACTGTGTGAATAGTAGCCATTGGAGTATCCTCATGTGCATTCTTTCCAGAGGAACCGCTATGAGTGTAGCTGCCATGGTACCTAACAGCTTCAGAACTAGGAATGCTGGAACTCTCCTTTCCATTAACAAATGGGACACTTGACTTTGCAAAGATATTACTCTTTCTTGAGGCAATCTGACCAGGGAGGTGGTGGTGCCTAGATCTGCTCCTACAAAGGAAATATGCTGCGATGGCAATAAAGCAGATTTTTCGAAATTTAAGGTTATGCCCAACCTGGAACACAGGTTGATAGTGTAATCTCTGGCGTGAATTAGTTGATGTCTGGTGGTGGCGGTGAGGAGCCAGTCATCGAGATATGGAAACACCCGGAATCCTAAACGTCTCAGGTGAGCCATGACCACTGCCATACATTTGGTGAACACTCTGGGGGCTGTGGTGAGACCAAAGGGCAGTGCTCGGAACTGATAGTGACTGGCCCCCAGCCAGAAATGCAAGTGATCTCTGGATGGCCTGGCCATTTTGATGTGTTAGTACGCATCCTTGAGATCTATAGAGCGCATCCAATTGCCCGTTTCGAGAAACGGAAGTATCGATTGAAGCGTGACCATCCGGAACTTTTCCTTTTTGACAAAGGTATTTAGTTTGCCGAGGTCTAAGATGGGCCTCCAGTCCCCTGTTTTCTTTGGAACTAAAAAGAACCTGGAGTAAGTTCCGGATCCTATCTGGTCTGCCAGGACTGGCTGGATGACTCTTTTTTTTCTAGCAGCCTTTGAATTTCTATGGTTGCTAGATTCCGCAGACTGGGTGGAACGCCTGGGATTCTTGTACGAATGGAAGGGGATTCTGAAAAGGAAATGATGTAACCTCTGGTAATTATGCTTTTTACCCAAGAATCTGATGTAATTCCTAGCCAGGCGTCTGGGTATAAATCTAAATGACCCCTGACTGCCTCCAGAGCAGGACGGTTGGGCCTCCTCTCATGAGCACTGATAGGGTTTGTCAAGGAACTGCTCCCTGTCACCCTGGTTCTGTGGAACCCCTCTGCCGCCTGGGCGGCGTCTACCATTATACCCCCCCCTCCTCTGCCCCTGGAAGGGGGTTCACTACGTGTGTTCTGGAAAGCTCCTTGGGACTTTCGGAACCACATTTTTCCACCTTTCTGCCCTTTGGGGTATGGTCTAGTGGGGGTGGAGAAACGGACTCCTACAGCAGATAAGAGTCTTTCCTTCCTGCTCACACCTAGTGAGTGTCTCCTTGACTTTAGGCCCAAAGAAGGAAGAGCCATCAAATGGGGTATTAACAAAGGAAGACTTGAAGGCTTCCGCAAAGGAGCATAAGCGCATCCAGGATCGGCTCCGCATGAGAGCTATCGCTGAACCTGCTGCCCGGCTCGATCCATCGGCTGCATACGAAATAAGCTGCATGGACGAGTTCACAATAGAATTAAGGGTGTTAAGCTGTGCCGTTACTTTCTCCAGAACAGCATCCATCTGTTTTGCCCTGTAGAGTATTTCCAAGCTCTTTGAGGAAATCTCATTGAAGATGGGTAAAGTGGGTCAAATAGTTGAGCGATCTCATTGCAAATGTCGCAGAACTAAAGATGCGTTTCACATATCTGTCCATAGTTCTAGAGTCTTTATTAGGAGGATGAACAGAAGAAGACGTTTCTGACATCTCTTTCTTGGTGGCCGCCGCCGCCACCACCATGGCATCAACGGGGACTCCCTTCGTAAGAAAAGACCTGTCTTGAAGGGAGGTGATAAATTTGTTGGGCCTCTGAGGGACTGGTTCCATGGAATCAGGAGACTCCCACACCCTTTGAGCGACCAAGTCCATTAATTCGTCAAAGGGTGGAGTAACCCAGGAGGTGGAAGGTTGAGACCCAAAGGCCTTCAGGAGCACCGACTCATCCTCAGTAGGAGTAAGGGACTGCCAGTCACCCCTCTGCCTTAATATTTCCAGGATATCAGCAAATGAGACATGCTCAGAGGAGGACTGTGGGGACCCTTCTGATTCCTCGAAGTCGGTGTCTGATGTTAAAGATTCCTGAGGGGAATCTAAATGCCTCCTCTTGCACAGTCATTTTCTGGGGACTTCATCAGTGGGGGCATCTGGTGAAGTCTCAGTCAAGCAGGGGTCACCCAATGAGGTTACCTGAGGCTCCGGGTCTCTACGCTTGGTGGAGACCTGTGGTGTAGGGACAGAAAGCGGCCCTTTAGAGGAGGAAGAGGAAAGATCCAAAGAGGTAAGGGTCTTAGCAGACATGATCCTCCTCATGGCATCGAAGGCACCGGTTTCCTGACCCAAGGAGTCCGCCGGTTCCGAAGAAGATGGCAACCTCCTAGGGGCCGAGACCACGAGATCCGAACCAGAGGACAGAACCGAGCTAATCTGCGCTGAAGCCCCGAGAGGGAGAGTCGGAACTGAAGCATCAATTCAACTCTCTCCCCCGGAACCAGAGAGAGAGTGTCGGCTCCGAGACTCTTCGATCGGAACCAAAGAAGTCAAGGTCGATGGGGCCAAGGGCACTGGAACAGGCCTCAGCTCCGAGGGTTCCACCACTATCAGATCCTTTCTTTTCGGCTCTGAAGGCTCAACTGGCCTTGGAGGAAGAGCAGAAATTGCGGTGGGGGGGGGGGGAGTCGTAGGCTTCGAAGCCAACTGGGTCGAAGCTGAAAGCAATTTGGCCAGGGCCAGGTTCACCAAGTGTCTCTGCACCACGCGGTCCACATCAATGTTGGAAAGGGTACCAGAAGAATGGGTCGAAGGAGCCGAAGAAGCCACTGACTTAAGGATCGGGGACTTTAAAACTTCCAACACTGGCTCCAACACAATGATTTGGTTCCGAGGTAAGATTTCGGTGCACGGCTCCAAAGGCTGCGGAGCCGGTGACTGAGTCTTCTCAGAGGTGCTCGGAACAGAAGACTTGTGCTCCGATGACACCTTAGAAGACTTCGACCCCTTTGAGGACTTGGAGGTCTGGTCAGTCTTGTCTAATGCTTCTTGAAAATCTGGCTTCAACAGCCCTCTAATGACCAATTCCCTTCGCCTCTCTAATAAAACCCTGCCACTGAAGGAATGGCAGATAGAACAATCTTCTTGCAAATGTACTGGGCCCAAGCAGTACACACAAGAAACGTGGTTATCGGTGATGGGCATCTGTCCACAGTCACACCTTTTAAATCCAGATTTTTGTTTCTCAAACATTATAAACAGAAATTACACACAAATATCAGATCCCTGATAACAATATCAAAAAAGTCGAAAACACAGAACTCCTTAGAAAGTTCAGATCCCTGAACTGCAATGACTACGAGAATAATGCGACCCCTTCGAGGTGACACAAAAACGTTCAAATACAATAATTCTATGAAAAATAAGGGGATAGGGAATTAAATTTGACAGAGCCCTGTCAAGTAAATGCAACTCAAGAAAGGCTAAATGCCTAAGAGCAACCGCTCCAAATTAAAAGACAAAAATATAATTTCCAGTTAACTCACTGAACACCAATTACAAGAAATATGAGAAGTCTCACAAATATCAGATCCCTGATAGTCTAATAAGTAATTTTAAATTCTTTTACGATAAAAAAGAAGGTTACTGGCCCGAGCTTCCTCCGAAGATCGTGCGATCTGTTGCAGCGGCAAACTAGATCTGGGGTTGGTAGGAGAGCATTATGGGATAGGGACTGTGCCTCGAGCTAACCCAAAGATCTTGAGCCTTGAAAGCGGCCGACTCGAACCCACGTGTAAAGAACAAATGGCGAGATTGAACAACTTCACATTCACTGTCACTTTACTTCATTTCATACAGACTACTCAGAGGTGATCTCTGCCTTACATTTAAAGCAATCAGTTATGGGTTACTTGCTCAAAAGACTTTAACCTGGTATGTGACATTAACAGAACCTGCTGGAGGAACAGATTTGTCTTCCAGAGGTTACCGCACCTGTGCAGAGCATCTCTTTGGCCCTCTTCAAGCGCAATCTGGACAATTGGATGAGTAACCGTAAATTCACCCCGGGTGTCCCAACTGTGTCTCTCTTGGACAGGGGGAACAGGTGCTGATCGTGGAAACAACGGCAGAACTTGGCTAGGCTTGTAAGAGCCCTAGTGCCATTAGCGTCGTAACTTACTATGATCCAATATATCCATAATACTAAGTGCCCAGGCAAGCCAGCTGCCCAGCCAGTAAAACTATATACTGTACTGCACTTCAGTACACCTCCCTTACTACAGAATGCGTCCTCATCATTTTCCCATGGCACCATATCTACACTCGGAAGGGATCCTGAGTAAATCCTGCTTCATCACTGGCAGATAAAGAGGTTTATTCGGAAGGGATCCTAAGTTAATCCTGCTTCATCACTGGCAGATAAGAGATTTACTTTATTGTTTTACACTTCAGTTACCCATTTAGACTGCTACTGCTTTATTTTTGCTTTATTTGGTGATTTTGCATTTAAATCGTTTTAAAGGTTACACTACTTGCAATTACCTTGTTAAGATAGTTTACATTTTGTTGTAGCATTACACTTACAAGCAATCTTTCTTGGTGTTATTACACAGAGGTTAGCAGTACCTTGTACAGACACAAATGCCTAGAAAGGAAATGGTATCTATAAAACTTCTCTTAGAACTGAAATGTGTAAGTTAGTGTGGCTAAAACAAAGCTATTGGGCGGAGACAAGGAGTTCAGGCACTTAGGCAGCAAGACATTTCCCTGTTGTACATTTGATTAGGAACAACTGGCTGAAATGACATTCAGCTGCAGTGAAATATGGCTGTTGTGAAATCCTTGTGGGCAAAAATAAGAATGCAGTGCCATACCCATAACGTCAATAACCAAATGCACAGAGGGAAATTAATGTCCATGGTCCCAAAGCAGTATAGCAGGTTAACCAGTAGACATGTCTGTGGCAGTAAAAATGCAGTGCACAATGGGCAGCGCATTTATAACTTGTATCTGTGTGTGGACCACTACCCTCCTTCACAACATCTAGGGAACATTACCTAAAATGCATACAGAAGCATAAATGTAACTACAGTATCATGCAAGATTTCTTCAGTGCTGTAGCACACTTGTACATGTTGTAGTTACATAAGCATATACTTCTTCTACCCCCATGCACTTGGTTATTAAAGCTGTGATCATGGCAGTGAATGTTTCTGTTTGCCCACAGGAAATTCACAACAGCCACATTTCTCTGCCACTGAATGCCACTTCAGCCACATGCCCCCAACCAACTGTACCACTGGGAAATGTATTGCTGCCAAGGTGCCTGAACCTGGAGACACACTTAGATGCAGCTAGTTTGTACATTAAACAGTACTACTATCAAACTGTGAACATTTTGCTAAGGTACAATCTACGCTAGTGTAGTGCCAAACCCCAGAGACCACCAAAGGAGACCTCTTTATAACTTAGTCTGCAACCTATAATAGTCCACCCAAATAAAGGTCCAGACAACATGGATATGCAATTTCCAAATGTCAGAGTAGCCAACTTGATAGATAAGGTCATCCTGAGAAAAAGTAGCAACTGTCTCATGTTTACAAACAACCAAGTAATCCTTAAAAAAATTCAATATGCGAGAGATCCACATACGCATTTTCAATGGAGGCAAAAATCTTGCATATAAAGTTGTCAAAGAACACACACACTACATCCACCACACATATAAAGCAACCTATGCTGAGGTCTTCCTAAAGCTCAAAGACCTCCTAAGGCTGTAAAGAGTTACACTTATCCTCAGAAATCTGTAAAGCACTCTCCAAAAGCCACAGCAAACACTACACATATGGTTACACCCAAAGTAGTACCAAGAGCAAAGCCCATAAGGCAAGCAAACACATTACCCAGCACTCTTGTCACAGAGGACTCCATTGTACACACACAGATGTCCCCACTCACCAGAATGAACAAGAAGAAGATAATAGTTAGTTGCACACGCACTCAAGTCACTACACCACAGGTGCCAGCATGACATTATCATAGTCCATGTGGGCGTTAATGATTTGAGATGTATTTCAATGAACTATAGGAAGAGACATTGTTGATCTCTATGAATATGTGTTTCAGGCTGGTACATGCCTTGCATTGAGCAACATTCTACCTTCACCAAGGATGATGCCACAGTAAGAACCAAAGATGACTGACTTTAATAACTGACTTAATTTCTGATGTCTTTCGAGGGGGATTCAATATTTGTTAGCCTGACAGCACATGGTTAACAGACCATGTTGCTTTGCAAAGGATGGTCTGCACCTGTCTTCTCTAGGCTTCTGATTATTGGCTAAAACTATATCCATTCCCTTAGAGCCTTTTTCAGACAATGCCAAACTGACAAACTTACTGACGTAGCAAATAAAAACCCACAGAAACCTTAAGGTTTTATGGATCAATGCTAGGAGTGTAAATAACAAACTCCACACTCTGGAGACTATAGACATCTGTACCATTACTGATTCATGGTTTAAATCGGCAGAAAGTACTCTGGTAGTGCAAAGCTTCAATGCCTCCCAAACAATTAGACGATCAGCTGCACAGACAGGGAGAAAGGTGGAGGAGTCTCAGTCTATATTAGCAACAAACATAACTCTACTTTGTTAAACAGGAAAATACCCTGGAATTTATCCATGTGCAAATCACTATAGTCTAAGTCCCATAACATATCCTAGCTAGCTATAGGTCACCACTTATATCCTTAGTATCACATAGCTCATACCTAGACCTACTGGAGACATATACCATTAAACCAAATACCCAATTCATGGGACACTTCAACTACCCCTCTATAGACTGGGAAACATACACTGCCTCATACTTGCAGGCAAGCTATTCCTGGACTTTATTAACACAAATACTCTTGACCGGATAGTGCGCACATTCACCAGAGGCTTAAACATACTCACCATTATGGAAAAGTACTGCACCCCCACCCCCCTGTATCACCTCTTCTCTGGTGAGGTCATATCACAAAATGGTCTCCTTCAAAATAAAAATCAGCTGAGTAACCCCAGCAAACCATGTAAAAGTTGGAAACTATTCCAAAGCAAACTACACCCTATTAAGTGATAATTTATCAAAATTCAATGCCCCCCAAACCAAAGTTCATAACAACCTATGTGGAATTGTTCACAAAGACCTTGTACAACCATGTACATGGCTGTATAGAGGCTAGTGTTAGAACTAAAGTAAGCCCAAAACAAACACTTAAAAAGACACTGGTGGAATCCTGACCTTAATAGGGTATATAACAGAAAAGAAAAAGTCAAGGTTAAGATCAGGAAAGTACAGTTTTGTACCTACCATAAATGTAGATGTTCGAGTGTTCACCCTGCTGCAGTCATCATACTTGGGTTATCCTGCCATCAGGCGGTCCCGCAGTTGGCCTGAATTCCAAAGTCTTGGTCTGGCGTCATTTGCTGTCGCTTCTTCCCTGACGTCATTGCGCCAGGGGTATATAAGAGGCATCCAACGCCATTTTCTTCAGTTTTTCTTGCCCCAGATGTCAGGTGCCCCCAATAGGTAGGCAAAATATATATATATATATATATATATATATATATATATATATATATATATATATATATATATATATATATATATATATATAGCTAGATAAAAATAAAACAATACCTTTAGGCACAAGCAAATACACCACAGAGGTTGTATAGGATAGAGTGGTATAAATAAGGTCAGCTAGTTCAGAGGGGATGGAGGGAGGGTAACCTGGACTGCAGCAGGGTGAACACTCGAACATCTACATTTATGGTAGGTACAAAACTGTACTATGCTCATCGTGTTACCCTGCTGCAGTCATCACACTTGGGTTGAATCCCAAAGCTAAGGATGGGAGGTGGAGTTAAACAGGGTTAGAAGAAGCTAGTAGGCCCTGCAAAACTGCAGTGGCCAAACCAGCTCTAGTCTTAGAATATAGAGGTAAGTGACAGTGTTTGGTGAAGGTGTGCACTGAACTCCAAGTTGCAGCTTCCAGAATATCCTTGGTTGGCACTCCCCTGAGAAAGGCTGCTGATGTAGCTGTAGCCCTGGTGGAGTGGGACCTAATGTTAGCAGGTACTGGTTTCCAATGATGCGTGTAGCAGAAACGTATGCAATGCCCTATCCATTTAGAAATGGTCTGTTTTGAGATAGCTTTTCCTTGTGATCCTGTAGCATAGGCTACAAAGAGCTGGTCAGATTTTCTGAAAGCCTTAGTTTTATCCAAGTAGTAACGTAATTGCCTGTGAATGTCCAAAAAGTGCAGGAGTCTTTCTCCTTTGTTCTGGGGTTTTGGGAAAAAGGTGGGCAAATGAATGGTTTGGTTTAGGGCCAAACTGGATACCACCTTTGGCATAAAGGAAGGGGTAGTTCATAGAGAGACTCTGTCTTGATGAAAAATGAGGAAAGGCTCCACTGCCATTAGTGCCTGTAGCTCTGAGACTCTTCTAGCTGAGGTTATTGCTAGTAGCCGGGCAGTTTTCCATGAAAGAAATGTTAAATCAGCCGAAAAAGCTGGTTCAATCTTGGCCTTTAGCCTGGTTACAGGCGCAAAATCTTTTCCATTTGTCAGAATAGGTTTTCCTGGTGCTGGGCCTCCTGGCCTCCAGAATGACATCCATAACTGTTTTGGATATAGGTGTTGGCTGGTTGTTTATGTAATTTGCCATGCAGTCAGGTTTAAAGTCTTGAGCTGGCTGTGTAGAATCTGATTGTCTCGCTGGGTGAGCAGGTGAGGAATTTGTGGTAAAATCCATGGTGGGCCGTGGGCCATGTTCCTTAGAATTGGATACCAATGCTGGTGTGGCCAGTCTGGTGCAATGAGTATAATTTGTGGTCTCTCTAATCTGACTTTCAGCAGTACCTTTGCCGGAAGAGGCAGTGGAGGAAAGGCATACACTGTTAATGTTTTCCAACTGAATGAGAGGGCGTCCACTTTCCATGCTTGTGGATGGAATGTCCTTGTGCAAAATTTTTGAAGTTGGTAGTTTTGGGGGCTTGCAAACAGATGTATGTCTGGGAGTCCCCATTTTTGAGCTATCATTGCAAATACTTGTGGATCTAGTTTCCACTCATGTGGATCCATGATGTTTCTGCTTAGGTCGCCTGCCAATGTGTTCTTTCCTGGCAGGAATTGTGCTTGTAATTGAACCTGGTAAGACAGTGCAGTGTTCCACAAGGTCATTGCTTGCCTGCATAGAGGGTAGGAATGTGTGCCCCCTTGCTTATGTACCACATTACTGTGGTATTGTCCTTCTTTATTGTTAGTTGTCCTGGGTGCAAGAGGTCCTTGAAAGCTGTTAGGGCATTCTGTACTGCTAGCATTTCTTTTTGATTGATATGCAGATGCCTCTGATCTGTAGTCCATTTGCCCTGAATGCACTGTCCTGCCATGTGTGCTCCCCAGGCATAGTCCGATGCATCTGTTGTCAAAGTTTGCCTGGCTGTGGGTAAGGTGAAAGGCTGACCCTTGTTGAGGTGACATGCCTGTGCCCACCATAGAAACTCCCGTTGAAGGCAGGGAATGAGTGGTATCATTGTTTCCAAGCTGTGGCTGTGCTAAGTCCATACGCTTTTCAGGTACCATTGTAATTTCCTCATATGCAGTTTTGCAAATGGTATTAGTAGTATGCAAGATGCCATGAATCCCAAGGCCTGCAGAATTTTTCTTGCAGGGAGTTGGGTCTTTGTTGCCATTATTTTGAAATATTGCATCAGCTGTTGTTGCTTGTCTGGCGTGAGACAAGCCATCTGGGCCGTTGTATTCAAGCTGGCACCCAGGAATATTATGTTTTGTGAGGGCACTAGTTTTGATTTCTTTTTGTTTACTGTGTACCCTACGCAACTTAGAAGGTGTTTGACAAATGCCAGATGCTTTAAAAGAATGTCCTTGCTTTCTGCTTGAATAAGGCAGTCGTCCAGGTATGGGTATCTTTGAATTCCTCTTTGTCTGCAGAATGCAATTACTGGTGCCAGGCATTTTGTGAAGACCCTGGGTGCAGTAGATAACCAAAGGGCAGTGCAGAGAATTGATAATGCGTTGAACCTGCAATGAAGCGGAGGTATCTTCTGCAATTTTGTCTGATAGGGACATGCAGGTATGCCTCCTTGAGGTCCAACGTTACCAGCCAAGCATTCTTGCCCAGCAAGAGAAGAAGCTGCTGCAGTGTTAGCATTTTGAATTTTGGTACTTGCAGATAGGTGTTCAGAATTGAAAGATCCAGAATGGGTCTCCATGCTTTGTCCTTTCTTGGGACTAGAAAGAGTCTTGAGTAAAATCCTTGTCCTTGCTCCTGTGTAGGTACCTGTTGAATGGATCTCATGTCCATGAGAGCTGTAATTTGTTTTTGTGTCTCTGCCCATTGATTTGGTGGCAGGTTTGGCATTCCTTTATTCCTTGGTAAGGTATGAAAGGGGAATCTGTATCCTTGAGAGACAATGTTTAGGACCCATTTGTCTTTTGTGATGATGTGCCAGTTGTCTGCAAAAAATGATAATTTTCCTCCCAAGGGAGCTGCCAGGAGAGATTTGCTTGGTAGTTTGAGGACTGAGTCATTGTGTTTGTCTTCTGCTAGCTTGGGGCCTATCTTCTCCTCTTTTCTGGGTAGCAGTACCCCATTGGCGAGGTTTGTAAGGGCCTTGTGACTGACCTCTGCCCCTTGGGCATCTGTATTTGCCTCTGTGATCTGTCAGAAGCTGGAAAGGACCAGTTTTTAGTTGGCCAACTTCTGCTAAAACGAGGGTGTTGTACCTGCAAAAAATCCTAGACCGCCTGCATAGACTTTGCCTTATCCTCCATTTTCTTTAAAACCTCTTCTGCTTTGACACCAAATAATACATCCTGTTGTAAAGGTGCATCCAATAATTTTGCTTTAACATGATCAGGAAGGGTTTGTTCTTTTAACCAAGCATGTCTACGTATAACAGAGCCAGTAACAGCTGCTCTACAGGAAGCTTCCAATGAATCAAATCCACATTGTAAAGTATGTTTGCCCACATGTTCAGCTGCATGCAACAGATCCTGCATTTCCTTGAATTCAGACTGTTCAGTATGTGTGCACATTTTTTGTTTTAATTGAGACATTAGGAATTGCTGATATTTCAGCTTGTGAAACTGACAATTTAATGCTCTCATAGCCAGAGTAGCTGAGGTGTATATTCTCTTTCCCCATCTATCGAGGGCTCTGGAATCCCTTTCAGAGGGCACAGGATTTTTAGCCAGAGATGCTTTAGCTCCCTTAGGACCCTGGGAAATTGTTTCTGGGTCAGCCACAGGGCTTTTATAAAGGGAGTTGTGTGAGTCAGGTACTCTGTAGTATCTGTCTGGTTTGGCTGGAGCAGGAGGTAGAGAGTCTGGATTTAGACTAGACTCCAAGTAAACATCATCCACAATTATCTAAAACTGGAGGGATAGCAAGAGGTCTGTGCTGGGGGTAGTAAAAGAAACTCTCGGAGCCTTTTCTTAGAATCAGAGTAGTCCTGGCCTTCCCAGTGGAAATGTTCCCTTATGGTATGTAAAGTTTCCCCAAAGGAGTAGTCTTCAGGGGGAGATGCTGAGGGAATAGAGTCTTCAGCATCAGTCTTCATAAGGTTGAAAAGTGCAATCTTGTTCCTCAGAATAGTCTGAGGAAAATGAAGCCTAGTCAGAGGAAGCATAATCCTCCTCTTGTCTTGGTTTTTTATCTGGAGGGGGATGGGAACCCCTGATTAGGGTAATCAAGTCTTCGACCATTTTAAGCATCTGTTTCTTAGGCATGGGGCCTTGAACTGTAGACTGATGTACAGTCTTCTTTGGTTTTAAAGGAGTTTTAAGCTTAGCATAAGATTTAATGGTGAGTGTAGTCGGTCTGAAGACACCTTCTGCAACCGAAGGTGTTTCCACTGCACCGGGGTCTACTTCTGCTCCGGTGTCGGAAGGGCCTAATGAAGATGGCTGCGTCAGCCTAGTAGACTCCGCTTGAGAATCCGCAGCTGTCTGGGGTTCCAGTTCTGCGGTCGTCAGGGGCTGCGTAGGTGCCTCACTGAAAACCGGAGAACCGGCGACAGGCCCAGCAGAGGTCTCGGAGTCTGGCCTGTTCCTAGGCTGCCTGTCTTAATCCTTGCGTTTTTTATGCATGCCAGTCGTCGGCTGCTCCGATGGCATGATATAATTAAATTTCCTACCAAAGTAGTGTCGTGCGAAGTCAAAACGGCGTTTGATAGTTCGTTTATTAAACCTAGCACAAAACCAACAACCTGTGACGTCGTGGTCTGGGCCTAGGCAAGGAATGCAATAGGAATGGAAGTCCTTAGGAGGCATTTGCTTCCCACAAGAAATGCAATTGTTAACTTTTTCTGACATTGGACTGAGGCAAGAAAAGGTTCCCCAATGGGGTACTTAGCTTTATTGAAGACTTCGGACTGAAATTCAAATTGAAAATCTCAGGTGTCGGCCGACCGGCACTTGCGAACTGCTTCTGCTTCGGGCACCGCGCGGCAAGAAAGACTGAAGAAAATGGCATCGGATGCCTCTTATATACCCCTGGCGCAATGACGTCAGGGAAGAAGCGACAGCAACTGACACCAGACCAAGACTTTGGAATTCAGGCCGACTGCGGGACCGCCTGACAGCAGGATAACCCAAGTATGATGACCGCAGCAGGGTAACACGATGAACATCAGCAACTCCCATAATGAGAGGAGCTCTCTAAACTAACCAGGAAACAAAGATGGTTAACTGAATCCAACAAGACCAATTACAAGGTTGAGACAGCCTCACAGACTAAAAACAGCCACACGGCCTTCACCAGCTTTGTCCAAAACCTCAAAAGTGGCACACATCAGTGTGCCAAACTGGATGTTATTGGGGCCACCTTCACTGAGCTGAGCGACATAATGAATTTCTGGCTGACAAATTCAGCTCAAACTTCACCCCTCAACTACCCCCTACCTCTCCAAGAAATACCTACTAGCATAACACCCCACAACTACTAACAGGGAGCAGGTCCAGAAGGCACTCAAACTCAAAAACACAACCTCAGTGGGCCCTGACAATATCCCAGATGTCTCCTAAACAGCTTGAAACATGACCTATCAGGACCACTTGAGTCACTTTTCAACTACAGCCCCAAAACAGGATATGTACCATGAGAATGGAGGACTGCAACGGTTATCACACTTCACAAGAGTGTATCATTAAATGACCCTGGAAACTACAGGCCTATTAGTCTGACTAATCTAATATGCAAAGTCATGGAACAAAGTATCATGGAAATGATCAACAAAGACATAGGCAACCTTCGGACAGTGGACTAAAGTCAGTGTGGATTTGCCAAGGCAAGGTCATGCTTACTAAACCTAAAGACTTCTTTGAGATGGTCACCAAGGCAATGGATGAGAGGAAAACAGTGCATACTACTTATATGTACCTGGCTAAGGCATTCAATACAATATCCCACTTGGGTGTAGGTGACAAACTCACTGACCTGGACATAAACACCTATAACATTTTCCTGGATTGCCAGCTGGCTCGCAGACAGGACACTGAAATACAGGACTGGTGATTTCACCTTCACTAAGAGACTGGTCACCACAGGGTACCTCAGGGCTCTATGCTGGGACCACTACTATTTGGCAACTACTTCTTGCAGGTAAAGGCTAATGTAAAAGGCCTTTGCCTATCCAAGTTCACAGATGACTAATATCAGAGGTTTCCCTATGACACAAACAACTTACAAGAGGGTTTAACACAAATGACTGGTACCAAAATCACAGACTAAAACTCAATTATTTTATTATTATTTATTTTACTTTATTTTAATATTATTTTACCAGGATAAATCCAACTGGACACAAAGTGCCCATTTTCAGTGGAGTCCTGGGGAGAAAAGCTCCAAGGAAGTTAACAGAGTAAATACATTGTTAGATAAATGACAAGAAATCCATTACAGTTCCTTTCGGAAAACCGCCACCAAGGCTCATTGCTCCACTGATAAGACACCCCCAAGAGTTGACCCGGTAATCAGGGATCTGGGAACATATGTAGACAGTTAAATGTCAATTTGACCAACATGTGGCCAAGGTAGTAAGAAAATCATTCTATTCCACCCAACTTATACATAACAGCACGGCATCCAGGCCAAGAAAGCCACAGTGCAACTTTATTCAGCCCGTATCAGACTCATCATTAAGTATAATTCCCCCTTTGACATGTATGCAACAGCTGGAATGCCTACAAAAGTTCCTTACCAGGAGAATTCAGGGTATAAACACACTGTCCTGTATGGATCACCTTAAAGCCCTACATTCATACTGTCTTCTACAGGTTACCAGAGGTGATCTATGCCTGGCACACAAGGCGTCTCTGCATCCAGCTCTGATAGATCTTTTATACATCTGCAAAATGAACAGCATTAGAATCTCTAGATCCAAGTATTAAGTTTTGCTAGTGACATAAATAAGACATATTGGCAAAACAGATATGTGTCTCACAAGATCCCCATGCTCTGGAACAGGCTCCCTATCCATGTGAAGTAGAGACCATCCTTAACCTTACTTAAGCATACCTTTAACCAATGTATAGAAAACCAGAAATTCAGCCCAGCCCCCCCCCCCCCAATACCTCTGACAGACAGAGGCAGACAGCAATGCCTAAACTAAAATACCCCCTCCAAATAAATGTTCATGATACATATGGGCACAACTAGGTTGGAATGCATGGTGATCATTAGCCTAGTATATAACTCTGAACTTTTAAACATGACATCCTTAAAGGTGCAACTATATAAAACATATAACTGAACTTCAAAAAAGAACCTATCTACAACATTTTCATGATCAACCAATATATTCTACAACTCTAAAAATTTACACTTTCTATCCATTACAGCCCTGTAGCAAATTGTGTACAATAAACTAGAAACATGCACAGAATCTACTGAATAATGATCATTTGAAACCCATCTTGAATGTTATAAAAAAAGTCTAAGTGTCCTATAAAATATGCAATCAATCTGTATACAAACATTAAATACACCAACCATGTCGTTAACTCAAGATAGTAATAAATAAATAACTGATAACAATATCAACACTGGTAATCAATGTACATGTTAAACTAGCACAATCACAATTTAGCTGTTCAAATATTGAGAACAGGAGCTTGAGATATATATATATATATATATATTCATTTAACCCTGGAAAGGTGGTTGCATTATCCCATGCTCCAACCCTGGGGTCTGAAAGAATTATTTCTAAAATAGGAAAAACAAACTTTTTGAATTCTTTGCATGCCTCAGAATGTTTGTATAATGCATTATTGGGTTCTTTTTAGAAATATCACAGCAATGTTCATATACTCTTTCCTACAGTGTCCTCTCTTTTACCAACATAAAAAAATGGACAGGTCTTCCATAAATATTTCTGTGTGCGTTCTTTCTTGATTTCCACATTTCTCTCCTTTATGCAAACTTTCATTAAACTTCAGAAATACCTCTAATTGCTCCATATGATCTCTGGTTATTTTTCTTGTTATAGGCGCTCTAAGTTTGGCAACAGCCCTTTCTAATTTCTGCTGCCTAAATCATTGTCCTAAAACTTTTTTGTTCTGGAGTTATCAAAAATAACTGCTTGACAGCATCTTTCTAAAGTCATCTTTATTAGCAGATACTCCCTTACTTTCTCTTTAGTAATCTGCATCTGTGCCTCTTCTTGATGTGTGAGCTTTCCCTTATTCTACAATACTTTAAACTTTGTCAGCCCCTCTTTGTAACTTCTATTACATTTTAATGATATCTCTATTTTATTTCTACCCTGTTTTTAAACTCCATTTTAATTTTATCCCATTCACTATCTATAACTTTTGAAGATATTTCTATATTCCCCAATAACTCTCAAACAATTTCTACTACCCATTCCTTAAATTCTTCTCTTTTAATAGATGGGTGGGAAAGTGCTAGTGTCTCATTTTTACTTCATTATCCTGCATTTTATCTTAGTTTTTATTGCTGCATGATCTGAAACAGTTATTGTATGTGTGTCACAGCTTTCAATTAAATGCAAATGTTCCCGTGAAACATAATTTCTACCTAGTCTAGCCCAGTTACTGTACCTTGGGGAATAATATGTACATTCTGTCAGAGTTCCAACTAGTGACTTCACATCTTCAATACCAATTTTTTTTTTATAAATTTCTTCAGAAATCTACCCACTTTTGTTATATTTTCCTTTCTAGGTCCCTTGATACATCCTTGTTACATTTCCCACTTATAACTAATACTCCCTGCTGAAAGCTGATTATTTCTCCCCAAATTTTCTTAAGCTCCAAAACAGCAGTTTTGGTGGAATACAGACACCAACATAATCCTCCTGCTACATAACCCCCACCATACCCCAAGATTCTCACTACACCTTCCTAAACATACTGGAAAATATTAAGATACAACCAAACACCCTAATACTAGGTGATTTCAACTACCCTGCCATTAATTGGGAAAACTACTCAGGTACCAACTCTTTTCCCAACGGTTCCTGGAATGCATAAATTCCAACGCCCTGGATCAACTGATCCATTGTCCCACCAGGGGCGCCAATATCCTAGACCTGGTCATTACCAACATGGGAGATAGATGCTCCACACCAGTGGTCACCCCCTCATTGGTCAGGTCTGACCATAAGCAAATCGCCCTTGACATCCACATCCCACACCCACACCCCAGTAAGGAAACCTCCTTAAAAAACTTCTCCAAAGCCAACTTCATGCTACTGAAGTCAGAAGTGACAAACTTCACAACACCCACGCAGACGGGATCTGGAAGTTCTACTGCAGAATCCTACACTAAGGCACTGTACGAGCACATCCACTCATGCATGACTCGTGCCATCCCAAATAGAACCAAGATGCTCTTCTCCAAAAAAAGGAAGCCAATCTGGTGGTCCCCTGCTATAAACACACTATACAACAGAAGGAAGAAACTGCTGCAGAAAAGAGGAAAATCCCAGGATGCAAAAAACTCCCTCTCAGCCTAAGTAAGAAGCTGAGATCCTTCATAAAATCCTCAAAAGCTAGTTACAAAAATAAAATTGCCAAAGATTCCAAAGACAACCACAAGGCATTCTATAGTTATGTCAAGAATCTAAATGGCAATGCTCAGATCTGCTCTGAGCTACAACAGAATGGCATTAAATATACTGATCCCAAGGATATTGCCAATATCCTGGCAGATCGATTTAGTGCCAACTTCACTCCCCTCTCACCCCCTAAAGGGCCCATCTGAATACCAAAACATTGCCAAATTCCGATAATCACAGCCACACAGGTAGAAACAGCACTCTCCAAAGCTAAGAATACAGCATCCATGGGACCAGATGACATCCCAGGCTGTGTACTACATGAACTACAAAATGAACTGGCACCCCACCTAAGTGTCATGTTTAATCATAGCCTCACCTCAGGCTCCGTGCCCACTGAGTGGCACACAGCTACAGTTATCCCGATCCACAAGGGAGGATCCACCTTGAATCCCGGGAAATACCGTCCCATCAGTCTGACAAGCCTGATCTGCAAGGGCATGGAACGCATTATCATGGAACTTATAAACAAAGACATTGGCAACCTCCAGACACTGGACCCCACCCAGTTTGGGTTTGTGAAGGGCCGATCTTGTCTCCTGAATCTGACTGACTTCTTTGAATCGGTCTCCAGAGCTGTGGACGAGGGTAAGGAGGTCCACACAGCCAATCTGGACCTCGCCAAGGCCTTCGACACCATCCCCCACTCTGGAATCATAGATAAACTTACTAAGCTGGGCATAAATCCCTACGCCACTCGATGGGTTGCCAACTGGTTTACTGACAGAACCCAGACTGTAAAAGTAGCCAACTCCAAATCCAGCAACAGACAAGTGACAAGTGGAATACCTCAGGGTACAGTCCTGGGACCACTCTTGTTTGGCATCTACTTCTCTGAAGTACAGGCCAACACTAAGGGACTCTGGCTAACAAAGTTTGCAGATGACTGCAAACTGGGAGCCATTACTGAATCCCCAAATTATGTGGATATTCTACAAAAGGGCCTTACAGAAACAGATGCCTGGTGCCAGAGCCATTGGCTCAAGCTTAATGCCAAGAAATGTATAATCATCCCCTTTGGAAAAAAACATGTACCCATGAACTACCACATAGGTGGCAGCACACTAAGCATTGAAAGTGTGATGAGAGACTTAGGGACACAAGTGGACAGTGGTCTCACTTTCGATAACTACATCATCACAACAGTCAGGAAATCCTTCTACGTGGCACACCTCATCACTAAGGGCTTTTCATCCAGAAAAAAGGAGGTCATTGTCCCACTGTACCCATCCCTCATTAGACCCATTACAGAGTATAATGCCCCATTTGGTATGTACCTCACAAGACATCTGCAACAGCTGGAAAGGCCACAGAAATACCTCACTAAAGAATCACAGGCCTAAAGCAGATGCCATATGCTGACCGTCTAAAAAAACTCCAGCTATACTCTGTGGCATATCGTCTACTCAGAGGCAATCTCTGCTTAACATACAAGGCCATGTCAAACCCTGAGCTGTTGGACATGCTCCACTTAAAGAAATCACAATCCCTCAGAGCCACACGCTCCAGGGATCTAAACCTTATCATCACAATGAACAAAACATGTTGGAGAGATAGGTTCCTGACACAGAGACTCCCCATATTCTGGAATAGACTGTCCATAAACATCAAGCAGAGCACCTCATTGGCCCTCTTCAAAAGGAACCTTGATGATTGGATGGGAGATAGGAAATTCACCCCGGGGATCATGTCAGTCGCCCTGCTAGACAGGTACCCAGAGAAGTAAATATTGTGGGGAAAAAATTCCAGGGAATTGTTATGGCTATGCTTGCATAGGCCTTAGGGCAGATAGCCTAGTACCAACCTATGAACTGTTTAGTAGTGTAAATTGACAGATGAGATATACAAAACAAATGACTGTCAATATAGTGCACAGAGACAGTACACTTAACATAAACTGAAATATATGTTTACTGATAAAGTATTCATAAGTACTGTCATTAGTAATCTATAAAGTAATACAGGAGTAGTTCATATATAAGTTATGAAGCATTAATGGCAACTAACATCAATACAATCTCTAAGAATTAAGTCAGTAGTAAAAGGGCACTTAGCAGTCTCAGAATTAAATAAGTAAATGTTTATTCGGTTCATTAAATAAGATGGTACATTTCTGAAGTAACAGAGTTCTTCTCACCTCCAAATTTCTTTCTCTCTGGCGATTTATTTTTTAATCCCCTGTATGTTCCCTTTTTCCTTGCATCCAGAGATCACAGAGGCAGCTTGGCTACATGCCGCCCAGGTGAGGAACTGCTCACTACCTCCTCCTGTCCACTCATGGATGTCTTCACAGGGTCAGTCTGGTGGTTCAGCCCCACAAGCCCTAGTGGTGAGCAGAAGCATGGAAAACTGACAACACAGCTAGCATCGGGGACGTGTATAAGAAGTATTTGCTCCCCCAAAGATGTAAGACTTGCTGACTCAGTTGGCTCCGACAATCAAGCCAGTGTAACCCTCTACCTCCATACCATTAGGGTCCCCCTCTCAAGGTCCATCGGGGAGGGAAGAATAGATGAGGTCTATGAAATGAGTTGTGGACTGTGCTTTAGACCTCTTCCCCTCCCCTACTGTATCTGTCTGTCATGTTTATTTTCTGTGTTCCCCACCAATGTTGGTCCACCATACTGTTCCCATCTGTCTTGCCTGTCTTTTATGTTTCAACTCCTTAACTATTTCCTAAGGCCCCTCACTGATACCTTCTTCCCTTATTTATTCCCCAACTTTCCTTTTATATAAAAATTTGGAAAATTTAGGGGTCTATTTCCCACAAAACATAGTTCCTCTCCTCTTCCACCTCCTCCAGTGCAATTCTCTTCATGTTTTCATTCCGTGTGCTCCTTGTCTTCTCTCTTGTAAATTCCAGCTTTTTATCTTCACCCTTTCCAACCTTATGAAAGACCAATCAGTGTGTTTACAAATGACACCCTTAGATTCAGTAAATAAAATGTTACAGTCCTTTAGCTTACTGCTGGATAGTTGCGCTCTGCTTCACTGAGTCCAGGTTGTTTTAAATAATCTCGAAAAAGTGGTGCGGGCTTGTGCACTCTAGCACATAAACAAAGAAGCCAAAAAAAAAAAACGTCCAG
Organism: Protopterus annectens; assembly: GCF_019279795.1. Taxonomy (NCBI): domain Eukaryota; kingdom Metazoa; phylum Chordata; order Ceratodontiformes; family Protopteridae; genus Protopterus; species Protopterus annectens. The sequence continues at coordinate 1,380,024,627 of NC_056729.1, forward strand.
ACTTTCGTACATAAAGCTTTTGCTGCAGATTACACCAGTTTTAACCCATTTTACTCCAGTGAAGACAGGTGAATCTCTTATGGTCATTTTGGTGCAGGACTGAGATTTTCCATAATCAGTGCCATTCATTCTTGCTTAGCCACTTTGCATATACACACAGAATTGCTTTTCAATGATTGTCCTTGTATTTACATGAATCTCAGGATTACGAATACCACCCTGTACCTTCCCATATTATGTAGTATGAGAAATAACGTGACAAAAGGCAAGGATATGCTCTATGCTTTCCTTTGAAGAATATCCGTGGTAAAGGGTTCTATATTAGCTCATCAAAGGTTCACTTCAGCAAACCTCTGTTCATCAAAAAAAAACATCGGACATTCACTTCAGTGAACATTCACATCAGTGAAGGATTTACACAGGGAAAGGAACTAGCTGGCCAACAAAAGGAAATTTGCCCTTTTTCCCCACTGTAGTGCAATCTCGGAGTTGGTACATATAGTTGGGGGGGTGGGGGCACAGCTCCTAATCTGAACTAATATAGACCCCATGGTAAAGAAATGTTCTACCTTTTCCTTTGCAGAAAACAGCAAGTACTTTTCCAGGAATGGTTGTTTCCAACAAAAGACAGACACCAGATGGCAAATAAAAAAAACCCTTAGAAATATGCAGACATAAAGATCAAGAAATATGATGGCTGCAATAAGAGACAATAATACCAATAAGCCAGAGGCCATCAATGACTTTTGGAAGTGTGCAGGTACAAAGATCAAGCAATGTGAGGTTTTTTTTCCACCTTAACATCTGTGTGGGAAACTGTAGTAAACACCTCTCTGTACTGAGGATGCTAAAAATGTGTTTAAATACATGCAAAGAAGTTAGCAGTGATATACCATTATTTCATTACCAAGACTGACCTGACTGGTATGTCAGAAGAACATGTGACAAACAATTCCAAGAGCTCTAAAAATGTGATCTTTACAACCATGTCCAAAACTGACTTTCTCCTTGACAATGAACTCCAAAGTTGAGGAATCTCAAAAAAACTGAACTTCCACAGGCAGTTCTGGCCAGCAATCATGACTCCTGCAAAGTGTGCCTTTTATGATATTTGGGAGGAATGTCAGAAAAGGCAACATTATTTGATACTTTAGCTATTTCTTCTGATATGTGACGGTCCCCCTCCTTTTAATGGACAAGATAGTCTTGATACGGAAGCTGGAGGAACCCTACATACTCTTATTTAGAAGCCCTTCAACAATCTCTAGAGAAGCTTCAAAAAAAGGATCTCCTCTTCAAATGGGATTTTCTGAATGTTCTGATGGAACACATCCCGAAAAGGAAGCCTCAACTGTGCCATCTTATTGTAGGTATGTGCCTGAGTTTCCTTTCCTAACCAATGAACCTGTGTGCAGTGTGGTGAGTAATATGAAAGTCAGTGAGAAGACAAGGCTAGGGTCTTTTTTTCAGACTCTTTAGCTTCAGAAACAGGCAGCTCTGTCAAGTTCTCTAGTGCTTCATCCACCACGGAGGACTGGGACCATGAGAAGTGAGAAAAATAATTTGGAATCTTGAGGTTTAAAATCATACATAACATGTTTTTCTAACCAACAGCTTTTGCTACCCATCCAGCGGAAATATGATTGGGTGCTTAGATATATGGCTTAGGGACATACTGAAAAAAAATAACATGAGTTCACCCTAGGATGTTTTCAGAGTACAACATGCTAATCCCACTGGAAGTTTGTGAAGGACATTTTCTTTCTAGGAATTGGTGACAGTGTCTGGGGGGGGGGGGCTTAGAGAGTGCAAAAATGACATTTTCAACACACACTCACAGAGGAATGACCTCAGATTCATTATTCTTCCACAGGTATTAGTTGAGCCTCTGTTTAGGGAAAATAAGACTGACTTAATGGCAAGTCCACAAATTACTTTCATAATCAAAAGGGCCTTCCTTTTGAAGGGATGCAAGTAACAACAGATCACTATCCACTTCTGTCTCACAGACAAACTCCTTGGCCACATCAGACTCATCTGCCTAAGCAGGCTTACATGCATACAATGTATGAGTCATGAGCTGAGAAGCAAGCATGCAATTGGCTTGAATATCAGATCTTTGGTACATCAGTGCCAGAATGGAAGATGTCTGGCTTTGCCTGCTGTCTGGACTTTTGATCACTTAATTTGTCTTCTCCGACTTCTGTTTTGAGATCATGCAAGGAACTATTTTGCTGATCCCTGCTCTTTCTCCTCTCCATCACAGTTGCCCTGCTGGGATCAAGGATGGCCTGCAGTTTCTTTCTCTAGCTGTGGTGTCTAATGGGGATGAATCTCTGGCATTTCTGATATGGGGAGACATTGTATCCTTTCTCGACAGTAAAGCCCCTTCCCATGTGAGTCCCATCTTGTGATCTGTCAATTCTAGCACACTTAGAAGATTTTTTTCATCTCTGGTATGGAGTGTGGTAATTTTCTTTATGAAAATTAGAAACAACATCTGAACGTGGGAAAAATAAAATGGAAAGTACCGGGCTTGATATGCTATTCTAACTCAGTGAGGGATACTACAGTGCATACAGACAGAGGATTCCTGCATAGCAACTACTGGAGCTAGAGATTTTAAATTAAGTGTGCTAAAAAACGTATGATAGGTTGGAGATATCAACTGTTACCCGCTATAGTGGGACCCTCAAAGAAAGACTTGCAGGATTCAGGAATCAAGTGAGGGCAAATTAAGCATTTTCACTTTTGGGTATCACAGATGTAGGCTGGCTTCCCAAAATATGGATCATTTCCACAAATAAACTGGCTTACAAGTTCATGGTCAGTTACTAGGTTTGCAGTCCAAAGGGCCATTGAGGAACCTAATCCAACTTCTCAGTTGCTCCAAGGTTAACCGAGTTGCTCAAGGTCACATAATAGGCCAAAGATGACTGAGGGAATCAAACCTCTGACTACAAGAGCTACAGTTCGCAGCCTTAACCCTCTGTGCCAACTGCCAGTAACAATTCATATCTAGGAACCATAACAATTTGAAATCAGTATTCATAGGTCTGGTGACATAATAAAAGGATGTTGGTCTCAAAAACATTGGCACACTGTCAGTGCTTTATGCTTGTTACAAAGACAAAATGTGTCAGGGAGAAGGTCCAAACAGGTGAAACAATAGACAGAATTTACTTCTCATCTATATTATTTTCTTTTTCAGCATGGTCTCATTAATGTGCTACATGTCTAGACTTCAAAGATATGAATAGGCAAAAGACATAGCATGTGGTTAATCTTTTACACACCTCTGCTTTTGGTGTTCGGTAACAAATGCACGGACAGCCTTCAGGACATCATCAGGATGAATGAGGTTTGATGCATACGGCCGAAATAACAATGGTTTTCTTTTACCTTCCATATGAGCATCACTGCTGAGTTCTTCTTGGCCTGGGTAAACCTCTTCTTGGAGCAGAGCTTCTTTTTCTTCATCTCTATCCTTTATAAGATAGCAGAAAAGGAAAAGCAAACAAATAAAGGTGATTGCCTACTAATATGAAAAAGTTCAGCATTTGTTAAAAAATGTACCTTATACTTTGAGCAAATACTGCAGACATCACGTACACTTTAAGTGAATTTACAAGAAATCAAAAGCTTGCCTGTATTTCCTATAAGACGTCTGCACAAGACAGTATAAATACCTTGTCTAGAAATTAAATGTTATTAACTGCATTTACGCAAGATTGACAAATCTAATGATAAGAATAGTGAGCGCTTTGCAGAAAGCACATTTGTGTAAATTAACTTATGATAACAGTAGATGTTAAAATACATCATTTTTGCAGTGGCCTGAGCTATATGGGTCCTTCCCCAATGCCACTGGACAGCTTTTCAAAGGTAAAGATGGCTTTATATAGAATGCATGTGATCTAACTGTTTGAAGCAAGACAGCAGCTCCATATAAAAAGACAGATTGGGAAAAGCTCAGAACTTTCTTACTCAAAAAAGGAGGCAAGAGCCCTGAAATGAAAAATGCTAGGAAACACAACAAAAAAGACTATATATTCACAAGTGTATATACATCCACACCCTGGTAAAACAAATTAGCAAAAAACACAGGGGTTTGAAGGAATGCAACACGATCTATTGGAACATCTATTGCTCTGGTAAGTTAACTTACACAACTGTACTATGTTCAGCACTGGATCACTGTTGCAGTAGCCTAAGCTATTTGGGTAAATTACCATAGCTTAAAATGAAGGACGAAAAACTAAAAATCTAAGGGACCCTGGAGAATGGTCTTAATAAAGTCTGTTCTGGACCTGGAAAGGAATCCAGTTTGTAGTGTTTTGTAAAGGTATGTACAGAGGACCAAGTTGTGCCTCTAGAATATTTCTAGAGTCCACCCTTTTTAAAATGTCACCAAAGAAGCAACAACCCTAGGGTCCATCCCCTTTATAGAAAGTCACCAAAGACGACCCTAGTGGAATGGGTCCTAATCCTTCATGGAAGTAGTTTATGATGGTTAGAATAACAAAAACAAATAGAATGAGACAACCACCTAGAAACAATCTGCTTTAACACTGGCAAGGTTGTCCCTTTCTCAACCTTGTCAGTGGGAATGGGATTGGCATTAGCGATTTCTCTAGTAGAAGCAGTTTTGGAAAGGGAAATCACTAAAGAATCTGACTTAGGATTAGAAAACAAATATTTGTGAGCCTGAACCCTAGGGACAGGAGGTTGACTGTCCGTATACTGCAATATATGAAAAAAAAATTCTCTAAAGCCAAATAAACATGAGGAACAGTTGCTGATTTCTAAATATCCAGCTGTAACAAATCATAATATTTTTGCTGAGTAATGGGGATTTCATTTTGAACCCACTGGAAACAAAAAAAAACTCTTACTTTAGATAAACACCAGACTCCAAAAGACTTGCGCTCACTGTATGGATTACTCCAGTGTAAGCAGAACCGATCCTGGTCAAATGTGGCCCTAGGCCTGGGAATGGATCATTCCCCCACCCCCCAGCCATTAACTGTCCCTCCAACACACACACACATCAGTTACCATAAACACTGCACAAGACTGTCAGCATGCCTAGTGCTTTTTTTTTACTCTTGAAATGAAGTCAGAGATATGGATTTAATTTAAAACTTTTAAACCTTTGCTGACCAGGTTAGTCCCACTAGGCTAGTACTGTCTTTTTAGGGGAGACCTTGGTGGTATGTATGCTACTAGGGAAAATTTGGCCAGGGCACTGGGGAACTTCCCCCTACTCTTTTCAACAGCACAGGTGGATGGAATTGGTCTCATGGCACCTACCAATACCTCAGACAGATGAGGCCTCAGTTTAACATCTCATACAAAGGATGACAAACTCAGGAGTGCAACATCCACCCCCACCCCCCTAAAGTGCAATGGAGTATCAGCAATCCATCTACATGGTGTGGGAGTAGAACACACAGCCTTCTGTACCAAAGGCAAGTATCCTATCTGCTGTGCTACTAACACTGCTTTGAAATTCTACAGCACAAACATTGATGGACATTTGCTAAACAAAACAGTTGCACATTGAAATCCGACTTCGTATGAACAACAGTAAACATCACTTCTCTTGATGCTCACATTCCATGCACCCCTGTAGTTTTGAAGAGAATTTCCATTAAGAAGCGAAACAAAATGTATGAACCAATAAAAAATAAAAAAACTACCCACTTCAGCCAACTCTGATGACTAAGTGAGCAGTCTGGTAGTTTCTGTAGAGGATTAAGGCTCTTGTCTCCTGTAGCCAAGGTACAGGGCTCGAGCGTGAGTAAGCTAAGTAACTAACCTGCCATCTCTAACTAGGGCATTTTAACCCCCCCCCCCCATCTCCTGGTCTATGAATGCCTGCTGAAGGAGTGCTCTTCTTCTTCAGATCTATGGCAGGATGGCATCAAAGAAGCAGCACCAGCAGCAGTTCTCTGATTCATGAAAGTTTCACCAAAGTGTGTTTGAAAAATGTTCATGGAGAAGTGAAAGTTCCAAAGCTTGTTTGAGAAATCAAATGGCAGCCCTAAGTGGAAATTCCAATAAGCGTTAAGCCCCGTGTGCTGCTGTGTAGACTCACGCAAAGGCCACAGACACAGAATGTGTCCTTAAAAAAGAAAGGTAATTTTTTAAAATTATTTAATTAAAAATTAAATGTTGTGAGAGCCTCCCCAGTGGGTTCCCTCCAAGTCAATGGGCAGCAGGCAACTGTCTAGATCACTTAGTGCTGGATTTGGCTCTGAGTGTAAGGCCTATTTATAAAGCAGGCTTACAGTAAAGCAAGTCTCTTACACCAAGAGTAAGTCTTTTAAAATCAGTCCCAAAGTTACAGCAAAAGAAATATCTTTTGGTGAGGAATCAGAATCAGCACTTTCCTCAGAATCTTCAAGTTGAGAAGAAAATCCTGAAGCATAATAATGTTCACCTTCTGATTCTTGGTCTTCTGATTGAATTTCATTCAAAGAGTGAGGATGCCTTTTTTCTTTTCTTCACAGCAGTGGAAAGGAGCAGAAAACCAGAAATTAGCTTCCTAGCAAATACCAGTTAATATTTCCTGTCCATGGAACTAGAAACAGGCAAAGCCATACTTCTTGCTTTTTCTTTCCTTTTCTTGTGAGATTCGTTGGAAAACCAGTGACCAAAATCAGACATACTCTCTCGAGGACCCAGGCTCCTTTTTCCAGCTGTTAGGTAAAACACCTGCCCCTTCCCCCAAGACTTGAGCAAGAGTGATTTTCCCTTGCACATAAAAGGTTCCTCTATAGATATAGAAGAGGTGTTTATTCCAGAGTTATTAGTGGCTGTAAAAGCTACACCAGAGGGAAAGGGGAAAAAAGATGACTGGTCTTAGTAGCTAAGATTGGACACAGCAGAGTCACCCATCATCATCTGAGGTACAACTAGAGCTAGCCTGACACCACAAACACCCAGACAACTTTCTTCTTCTTCTTGCAGTCAGGTTCAGCTGAGGATGAAGCACTAAACATGGGAAGACAAGCCTGAAGGAGTCTGTAAAGTTTCAAAACAGAAAAAGAGGGTTTTCAGGTAAGAAAAAGCACTGAAAGTCTGCACAAGCATGATGTCCTTCTCCTAAAACATAAAAATTACACAACCTGCAAGAAAAAGTCAAACAAATAGAACTTTATACACACCTGTTCACATAAGCTTTCAGACAAATGCTCCCCTGACGAGAAGTGACAGTATGAAAATAAAATTATTTTCCCAGCAAAATACTACATACTTCTGCAGGAAAAAGCCTGTTTTCCTCAGGAAAAAATAAACTTAGTAGAAGACTTTCTCCAACAGGGGACTTATTTCCCCACATATTCAACAGTTCCACAAGGACTGACTGCTGTTCAATGACAAGAAATCTCTGTGCTTTTCTTGCTCTAACTTGTAATATGGAGCACCTCTCGATCTCCAGACAATTAGTGTGCGTTGAAGACAGGTTTTACTATGGTGGTGGGCTAGGTAGAACCAATATAACTTAGGCTACTGCAACAGCAGTTTACAGTTGAACTTTATAATTAACCACTGTTTTCCAAGTTCTGCATGCAGCACCTTAAGAACTGTAAATCATTTAACTATGTAACATTGCTCACATAAATGCTTTAACTCTGCATAGGAAAGTATAGTAATTTAAATTTTACCAGTCAAGCCTGTACTAAACTGAACTACAGTGTATCTTTGCTGAAAGCAATTCTTTTCTATACTTGGTGCCTAATTTCTTTATTACTTAAGCAGCCTCTAATCTACTCCTCGACCACTGCCTTCATGTCCATATACCATGGTTTGACTTCCTCAGCCCTTGAATTATCTCTGCTCTCAAGTGTCTCATTTAGGACATCTGAACATAGCAAAGCCCAGTCTGGCAATTACCACTTGGTTCAGGCTTTTGTTATGCACAGTTGCATATTTCTATTTATTCTTCATAGGATCATAGGAAAGTACTAGGCTATTGACCCTGACAAGAGTTTGGCCCATGTATAGACACATCAGCACCCAATGCCCCTGTCCAGTAGGGACATGGGTGGAATCCCAGGGATGTATTTTCTACTTCCCATCCAGTTACCCAGGCTGTGCTTAAAAAGGGGTAAAGAGGCACTCTGCTTGACGTGGAGAGGGAGTCTATTCCACAGATGGGGGAGTCTCTGGAACACAAATCTGTCCAGCCAACAAGTCCTATTGATGTCACAGACGAGGTTGAGGCAGTGTGTGCAGGTTGCTCAAGTGGAGCTTGACTTACAGATATGCAGCAGTCCCATGAAGGCGGGGTCCAAGATTGCCTTGAATGCCAGACATAGGTCACCTCTGAGGAGTCTGTATGAAACAGAGTAGAGAGATAGGGCTTTTAGCCTATCTGTGTATGTTAGATTTTTGAGGATCTGGATTCGCCTGGTGAGAAGCCTCTGTTGTCTTTTCAGCTGCTACATGTGCTTTGCGAGGTACATGCCGAATGAGGCATTGTAGTCAATAATGGGCCTTATAAGGGAAGAATACAGGGATGTTATGACCTCCTTGTCCCTGGATGAGATACCCTTACTTATGAGGTGGGCCATGTCGAAAGCTTTCCGTACAATGGAAGCAACATGGTGGTCAAAAGTCAGATTGCTAGCAATCAGGGTGCTCAAATCTCTCACGACTGACTGCATGCTTAGGACTTGCTATTAATGTGATAATTTGTGGGGACGTCACTCTCCCCAAAGGGGATGATGATGCATTTTTTTGTATTCAGCTTCAGGCCATGTTTCTGGCACTAGTCATTTGTTTGGGTGAGACCCTCTTGGAGGATGTCCATGTCACTAGGGGAATTTATGATATTGCCCAGCTTACCGTCATCTGCAAACTTGGTCAGCCATAGCCCACTAGTTTTGGCCTGTACCTCAAAAAAGTATATCCCAAACAACAGAGGCCCCAAGACTGAACCTTGGGGTATGCCACTCGATACGGGTCTATTGCTTGAGGTGGCTTCCCCTATTTTGAATAGGTGGGTTCTATCAGTGAGCCAGTTAGCTACCCATCTGTTAGCATACAGATTAATGCCTAGTTGAGAGAGTTTATCTATTATGCTCGAGTGGGGAATAGTGTCAAAGGCTTTGGCCAGGTCAAGGTAGGCGGTGACTGTCCCCTCTTCCAATGCTTTGGTGACTGTCTCAAAAAAGTCGACCAAATTTAACAGACATGACCTCCCCTTGATGACGCCAAACTGTGTGGGAATGAGTGTTTGGATGTTGCCAATGTCCTTGTTAATGAGGTCCATGATAATCCACTCCATGGCCTTGCAGATCAGGCTAGTTAGGCTGATGGGTCTATAATTTCCCGGATCGGTGGATGCTCCACCTTTCTGTAAAGGGATGACAGTGGCTGTCCATCACTCAGCTGGGAGAAAGCCGGTATTCAGGCTTTGGTTGAATAGGGCACCTAATGGTGCTGCAAGTTCCTGCCTGAGTTCATGTAGGATGCAGCCTGGGATGGTCAGGTCCCATGGAGGCTGTATTTTTTGCCTTTGATAGAGCAGTGATGACCTGATCCTAGATATAAGGAGAAGGGGGCAGGTACTGGGAATGTCCTGATTTACTGATGGGGGACAGAGGTGTGAAATTTTCACTGAATCTGTCATTTAGCAAGTTTGCTTATATCTACGGCATTTGTATATGTGGTGTCCTTGGCCACCAGTTCTGAAAAGATCTGGGTGCTAGCTTTGTGATTACGGACATATGGGAAGAAGGCCTTATGATCGTCTCTTGCAGATGTGGCCAATTGGGACTTGAAGTTTGCTTTGGAGGATTTCACTAGTGCTCTTATTTGCTTGTTTAGGCTAAGGAGACATTACTTCCAATTGGGGGCTTGGTCCTGAACAGCAATGGTTTCTTTTGTTATAGAGTTTATTTACTGCAGATGTCCACCAGACAGGTTTACTCTTCCTTGCAGAAGATGATTTAGTCCTGCCAGGTATTCCTGATTCCATGCATCTATATAAATGTTCGTAAAGTAATTTGGTATAGTACTGAATACTGGTGCCAGCTTCTAGAGAGGGGGAGGGGGCTGTGAAGCTGTTTATACCATCCCTCAGAAGCTTGTAATCAGCTTTGGAGAAGTTTTTTTGTTTGACACTATCTAGAAGGGGGTCAAGGGAGATGGTGACTTTGAATCTGACCGCTTTATGGTCGGATCTTACAAGGGAGGATGACACTGCAGGGATGCTGCAGTGGTTACTCATGTTGGTTAATCTCAAGTCCAAGATATTATCACCTTTTGTGGGGGTATCGACTAGCTGTTCCAAAGCATTTGCATTGACAAAAATCGGGGAATCTCCTCTTTCTCTTACGTCCCTTACTCTGAATCCTGCTATCCTTCCTTAATTCTCCTGTCTCCCATATCTACTCCATTTATCACCTTTTAACAAATAATTATTTCTCACTCTCTTCACCCTTCCTCTCCTCATCCTTATCCAATATTTGAATGCTCTGCTCTGACATTTGCTTTGAGGGATGATCACTCACTTACATCAACATCTTTAAATACTATACAATACTGCATTTATCTTGTTTTACTGATAGCATGTACGCATTATTACATACTTGCAAACATACATACAAATGTTTCAAGCACGGTCAATAATGCCCTTCTAGCCTGTCAATACACCAGAACAGTAGCTCCCATAATAAGTGTTCAGGCTGTTCTTAAAAATATCTAAACTAGTTTGTTTGCTTGTTTCTTTTGGCTTTTCCCGGTTAGGGGTCACCACAGCAGAACTCCGGTCCACTAATGATTGGCAGTAGATTTTTACGTACTGGCTTGCCGGGCCTAACGCACAACCTTCAACAAAGGAACGCCCATTCACGCATGTCGCCACACAGAAGACGCTCTAACTGAGAATCGAACGGGCAACGTCTAACTGTGAGGCGACAACGCTACCGCAGCACCACCATCGCCTAAACTAGTGCTTACTTTAATGTAATTTGGTCATCTATTCCATGCATCTACTACTCTAAGAAAACTAATGAGTACATTTTCCATTTCTATAGATTCTTCTACAGAGGTTTTCTGATGTTTGTCTACTACTTTTTGATAACTCCAAACATTCCCAGAGGTAGCTGTCTCTAAATGCCCTATATACCTGAATAAGGTCTCCTCTTAAATATCTATATGAGACAAAATACAAGTTCAGATATTTTAGTCTTTCATAATAACTTAAATTTTCACATCCATGGATGCCCCGGTTTCCACTACATTATTTCCTGTTTACTCATGCTTGTTTTCTTATAAGGTTTCTATACTGTTATTCCATGATCAACATTGGGTCTAATATAACTAACAAACACTGACGTCATCATTTTTGATTTCTTAGACTTTATATATCTTTTTATACAACCTATGGTTGTATAATAAGAAGTTATGTCTTACCATAACGATCCATGTGAATTGTTCATCTCGCCTTTGTTCTTACACACGGGTTCGGAGCCGATCCTCGGCTCCGAGTCGGCCGCATCACCAGCTCCGCATCTTCAAGAAAGCTTGAGGCACAGTAAAATCCCATGATCCTCAGGTGCTAACCCTCAGATCTAGTTTGCTATACCAGAAGAATCCCTTTTAGAACTGTTTCTAGAACACTTATAAACAGATACTACACAGTGTCTGGAACCCTACTGTCAAGTAGAGGAGAAAAGATGCCATTACTAATGCACAATAACATGCCAACCATATCTAGAAAAGGCTGAAAAGGAATCTAGTTGAAAACTGTTCTCCCAGACCACAGGACGGGGGATGGAGGGGGGGAATGTAAGAACAAAGGCGAGATGAACAATTTACATGGATCGTTATGGTACGACATAACTTCTTAATGTGAAATTGTTCAATCTCGCCGTTTGTTCTTACACACGGGTAGCGTCCCTAGCTCCTTTTTCCCGGGTGGCTCAAGGGAGAACATTCCTGAGTACAGTGGAACCAAACGTCGCCCTGTCCCTGGAGCTTTTGTCTAGCTTATAGTGGGCGATAAAAGTATGTGGTTTTGCCCAAGTTGCCACTGCACAAATGGTATCTAAAGGCAAACGAGCGGTATGGGCTGAAGAGGTAGCAATCGCCCTTGTAGAATGAGCTCTGGGTTTGAAAGGGAGTTGCTGTTTTGATTCAGCATATACCAAATTTATGCAATCTGAGAGCCATTTGGATAAAGTAAACTTCGTTACTGCCTGTCCTTTTCTTTGGTCAGCATATGAGACAAATAGTTGATCTGACTTTCTGTACTCTTTTGTCCTACGTAATTAAAATCTTAGTTGTCTGTGAACGTCCAACTTGTGCAATGTGTATTCTAGCTTATTGGAATGATTTTTAAAGAAGGTAGGTAGTTCGATAGATTGATTGATGTTCTGAATCGAACAAACCTTCGGAAGGAAGGACGGATTGGTGCGCAAGGTTACTCTATCTGGATGAAAAATCATGTACGGGGGTCGGATAGATAGAGCCTGTATCTCTGAAACTCTCCTGGAGGAAGTGATGGCAACCAGAAAAAGTGTTTTCCACGAAAGAAACTTTAACGGAGTTGTGGCTGCTGGTTCAAATGGGGGCAACATGAGTTGTGACAGCATGAGATTAAGATTCCAAGGGGCTATTGGATTACGAAAGGGGGGACGGAGGTGAAAGGTACCTTTCATGAAGGCTTTACAAAGCCTGTGGGACATAAAAGAACCATCCTCATGGCCAATATGAAAATTGGATATAGCGGCCAGTTGAACACTTATAGTGGATGTTGATGCTCCTTCTTGAAAAAGTGTGGTAAGGAAATCTAGTATCTTGTGTACTGGAGCCCCGAATGGATCTATACCTTGTTTGGAGGCCCAGTGCGCAAAACGGTTCCATTTGCTGTTGTACAATTTCCTTGTAGATGGTTTGTGAGAAGATACAATAATTTGTTGTATTGCAGGAGATATCCGACCTGGCTAAGATGGGAAGCGAAGCAGCCAAGCTGTCAGTTTGAGGGACTTCAGGAAGGTGTGAGGAACTCCCGACGAATGTGTCAACAGGTCTGGCTCCGGGTCCAGTATCCATGGTTCCTCCACTTGATGAGATTGAAGGAAGGGAAACCAGATTTGTCGAGGCTAGAATGGGGCTATCAGTATTATGGTCCTGTCCAGACGTTTGGCTTTCTGAAAAAACCTGGGAATTAGTGGAACAGGAGGAAAAGTGTAAAGGAGACCCGGGGGCCAATCGTATACCAGTGCATCCCTGGGGACACCCCCTGGAGGGGGTAACAGGGCAAAGTAGCTTCTGCATTTGGCATTCAATGGGGATGCAAACAGGTCGCAGCAAGGCTGGCCCCATCTGCGGAAGATCTCTTCCGCCACTTGAGGTTTGAGGAACCACTCGTGAGGGAACAGGATGGCTCTGCTCAACCTGTCCGCGATTACGTTGGAAGTCCCCGGGATGTGCATTGCTATCAGAAAGCGTCCAGTGGACTTTGCCCATTGCCAAATTCTGAGGGCCTCTCTGCATAACGGGTAAGATCTGGTTCCCCCTTGCTTGTTTATGTACCAGACCACTGACATGTTGTCTGTCTGAACTGTCACTGTTCCCCGAGGTAAGGACTTGTGAAAGTGTTGCAACGCTAGAAACACTGCCCTCAGCTCTAGAACATTGATGTGCAGGTTGTACTCCAAGTTGGACCATTGACCTTGGACTGTTTGTCCCTGAAAGAATCCCCCCCATGCTATCAGGGAAGCGTCCGTGGTTAGAGTTGCTACCGGACTGGGTAAGACAAACGGTCGTCCTAGTGTTAGCTCTTGACTGTGTATCCACCACAAGAGATCCTTCTTGCAAGAATTTGTGATCAAGATTTCGTGAGACAGTGGAAGTTGTAGATACGACCACTGGGTGAATAGCATCCATTGAAGAATCCTCATATGCATCCTGCCTAAAGGAACTACAAGAAGGGAGGCTGCCATCAAGCCTAGCACTCTTAATATTTGTCATGCCGGGACTCTCTTGTTGTGAAGAAGGAGCGAAATTTGATGCCTGAGGTCTGATACTCTTGGTGGGGGGAGAGTAACTTGAGCCAGGGAAGTGTCTAGCTGTGCTCCTATAAATAAGATACGCTGTGACGGCGATAAGACAGATTTTCCAAAATTCACCGTTATGCCTAGTGAAGAGCAAAGACTGATGGTGTAGTCCCTGGCTTGTAGAAGACGATACTCGGTGGTGGCGGAGAGGAGCCAGTCGTCTAGATAAGGAAACACCCGGAATCCATTTCGTCTCAAGTGAGACGCTACTACTGCCATGCATTTGGTGAACACCCTGGGGGCTGAGGTGAGACCAAAGGGCAGAGCGCGAAACTGGAAATGACTGGCTCCCAGCCGGAAGCACAAGTGATCTCTGGACGCCCTGGCCATCTTGATATGGTAGTATGCGTTTTTCAGATCTATAGAGCACATCCAGTCACCCTTCTGCAGAAAAGGGAGGATTGACTGAAGCGTGACCATCCGGAACTTTTCCTTTTTCACAAAGGTATTTAACTTGCTGAGGTCTAAAATTGGCCTCCAGTCCCCTGTTTTCTTTGGAACTAAAAAGAACCTTGAGTAAGTTCCAGATCCTATTTGGTCCGCTGGGACTGGTTGGATGACTCTGTTTTCGAGCAACCTTCCTATCTCTATGGTTGCTTGGTCTCGCAAACTGGGTGGAACGTCTGGGAGTTTTTTGGAGTTGGGTGGCATTTTTATGAAGGGGATGTTGTAGCCTCTGGTAACTATGCTTTTTACCCAGTAATCTGATGCAAGATTTAGCCAGGCCTCTGGGTATAAAGCCAAGCGACCCCCGACTGCCTCCAGAGTAGGACAGCCGGGCCTGCACTCAGGAGTGCTGGAAGGGCTTTCCAGAGAAGGTCTCTCTGTCACCCTGATTTTGCGGACCCCCTCTCTTCTGGCTGGGCGGCGTCTTCCGTTTCTTCCCCCTCCTCTGCCTCTGGAGGGGGCATCACTTTGGGTGTGCTGAAAAGATCACGGAGTCTTTCAGAACCACATTTTTCCTCCTCGTTGCCCTTTAGGGTAGGGTCTAGATGGAATGGAAAAACGGACCCCTACGGCAGACAGGGTCTTCCCTTCTTGTTCACACCTCGTGAGAGTCTCCTTTACTTTGGGCCCAAACAAGGAGGCACCATCGAAGGGGGCGTTGGCAAAGGAAGACTTAAAGGCTTCCGCAAAGGAGCATAAGCGCAACCAGGATTGTCTTCTCAGGGCGATCGCTGAAGCTGCCGCTCTACTTGACCATTCAGCTGCGTATGAAATCAGCCTCATGGACGAGTTGACTATGGAATTTAGGGTGTTAAGTTGCGCTGTCATGTTCTCGGCGACAGCAGCATCTGTATGTCCCTGGAGAGTATCTCCCAGTTCCTTAATGAGATCTCTCTGTAAACGCGTGAAATGCGTAAGGTAGTTGAGCGATCGGATGGAAAAAGTCGCCGAACTAAATATGCGCTTCCCATATCTGTCCATTGTCCTAGAATCCTTATTAGGAGGATGGACAGAGGAAGATGATTCAGACATCTCTTTCTTAGTGGCCGCTGCCACCACCGTAGTATCTACGGGAACTCCTTTTGTAAGATAGGATTTATCTTGGGGAGCCGTCATGTATTTGTTTGGTTTACGGGGGACTGGTTCCACTGTATCAGGTGTTTCCCAAGCCCTCCGAGCTATTAGATCCATGAGATCGTTAAAGGGTGGAGTCACCCAGGAGGTAGAAGGTTGAGTCCCAAATGCCTTCAGTAAGACCGATTCATCCACAGAGGGGGTAAGGGTTTGCCAGTCCCCTCTTTGCTTCAGGATTTCCAAAATGTCTGCAAACGAGACATCCTCAGAGGTGGACCGTGGGGACCCTTCTGTTTCATCTAAATCGGTATCAGATGTGAGAGATTCCTGAGGGGAATCTATGTGCCTCCTCTTGCACAGTCGTTTCCTCGGAACATCCTCAGCGGGAGCTTCTGGGGATGCATCTGAGGAACCAGAGTCGTCCTGTGGGGACTTCTGAGGCATTGGGTCTCGACGCTTGGTAGGTACCAAAGGCACAGAAGCAGAACGCGGACCTTTTGGGGAAGGAGATGAAGATACCGATGAAGTATGTGCCTGATCAGACAAGACCTTCCTCCTCATGATGTCAAAGGCACCGGTGCCCCGACCCGAAGATCCGACCCGATCCGAAGGAGGTCGTTTCTCCGGAATCGGAACCACGGGCTCCAACACCGAGGACGGATCCGAACTGATCTGAGCCGAGGCACTGAGGGGAAGAGTCGGAACCGATATCTCGGTTCGACTATCCCCCCCGGAACCCAGGAAAGATCTTCGGCTCTGAGACTCTCCGGCTGGTTCCGAAGGAGTCGAGGTCAACGGAGCCGATAGCACTACTGGAGGCTTCGACACCGAGGGCTCTACAATCATCGGTTCTTCGACTCCTAACACCGATGACTCGACAGGTCTCGGAGGAGGAAGTGTTGAGGGAACTGGAACAGCTTCGAGTTTCGAAACCAGCTGGAACGAAACCTCGATTAATTTGGACAAAGCCAAGTTCTCCATAAGCTTCTGTACCACTCGGTCCACATTGGAGTTGGAAAGTGGCCTCGAAGAATGGGTCGAAGTGATCGAAGCCGTCACCGAGCGAAGGATAGCAGACGGTGGTACCTCTGATACCGGCTCCAAGACCTGAGCCTCATGCAGAGATAAAGTCTCGACACCCAGCACCAAACTCATAGGAGCCGGTGTCCGAATCTGAAAAGAGGTGCTCGGAGCCGATGACTTGGGCTCCGACACTCTTGAAGACTTCAACCCCTTCGAAGACTTTGAAACCTGTTCAGCCTTGTCCAGGGCCTCCTGAAACTCGGGTTTAAGCAACCCTCTATCAACCAACTTCCTGCGTCTTTCCAGCATGACCCTCCCACTAAAGGAATGACAGATGGAACAGTCTTCCTGCAAGTGGAGAGGGCCAAGACAGTAGACGCAGGATGAGTGGTTGTCAGTAATGGACATCTTCTGTCCGCACTGACACCTTTTAAAACCACTTTTGTTTTTTTCTGACATTTTTAACAGAAAGGGAAAAATCCAAGAAAAAGTACACCACTCTTAAGAAAAAATCCCTATAATACAATTTAAATGCAATATATGTATCTAAACTGTAAAACACACACACACAGCACACTATGATATATATATATATATATATATATATATATATATATATATATATATATATATATATATATATATATGAAAAATAGAAAAAGTTAAAGGCAAAAAACTATTATCTTTTTTTTTTTTTTTTTAAGTACTGTAAATTCTTACAGAAAAACGGCCTAAGGCCTTTACTAAGAATTTTAAAGTAACAAACTAACTAAACTAGTCTTAAACAACAACTATATAATAAACCTATCAAACACTATAAAGAAAGAGTATAAAATGTAAAAATTAGAAGTATATAACAAGAAATATATAGTAAAAATTCTACTGGCCCGCGCCTCTCGATGTGATCTGCTGCTAGCGGCAAACTAGATCTGAGGGTTAGCACCTGAGGATCATGGGATATTACTGTGTCTCGAGCTTTCTCGAAGATGCGGAGCTGGTGATGCGGCCGACTCGGAGCCGAGGATCGGCTCCGAACCCGTGCGTAAGAACAAACGGCGAGATTGAACAATTTCACATCTATAATTAAACAACTGTTTAATAAGATTAGAAAAACTCAAAGCTGGGTCTACCCATATAACCAGGTCCTTAAATAAATCTACGGTTTCAATCACTGTGTGCTCTATTAAGCATTCACCTTTCAGTTTATGTCTCCCAAATCTCATATACTTAATTTTTTATGTATTTATCTGCATATTATGCACCTGTGGCCAAATGGTCAATTTGGTCAAGTTCTTTACAGATGCACCCTATCTGAAACACATGCAATCAGCTCACCCATTTTCAAGTAATCTGCAAGTCATTAGTCTACATGTTATATGCGCATTACTACTTGTATTAATCTATGTACTTACAGTATATTGTAATATGATGTCAGTTTTCACCTACGCACATAAATATTTTGTTCTTATATTTGTGGAGCTTTTCTCCACAGGCCTCCTCTGAAAACACATATAATTATCTAGTTGGACCTTCCCGGTAAACAAATGTCAATGAATAAATAACAATTAAATTCTGTCCAGGACAGAATATTAGGTAAGCTACATCCAACATAATTTCAAGAAGCCTTCAGGGGACTGAAGTGATTTTTTTTTCCTCTTACACTTCAGTCTCCCAGGACAAAGATGTACAATGATGTTGTAGGGCAAAAGTAGGCAACTTTTCAAGTACAGTGTCAAAATTCACAATGACTTCAGCTTTTGACTGATGTTTAAGTGCCAAACAACCAACATTGGTTAGGAGACAAAAACTGAGAGACATCAGCATAATACACATAACTTAATCTTTTTGAATACACTGTCTGGCTGCATTACTGTAAATATAAAGAATTTACATGCCATCTAATTTTCTTTGTTCATGTGTGTTATTCTTAGTTAAAAATCACAGTTGTAATAGGCTACCAAAAATGAAATGTATCTGGAGTTCAAAAGCACAACAAGGATTTTGGCCAGCACAGTCACTAACAGTAAGATCTCTGCCTCACAACTCTAGTAAAAGGGTCTAATCCTAGCCTTTGATCACAGTGTCTGAGGAATCTGCGTGTTCTTGCCATGTCTGCGTGGACTTTATTCTGGGTACTTTGACTTCTTAAACAGTACATCTCACTGTAGTTTAGGTTAAAGCCTGTGTACATAAAAACAACAGTATTCCATGCAGAGCTCTCAGATGTACCTACTTTGGAGGCGTGTACCTATTTTCAGGCCGGATTCACTGCACATGACTGTACCTATTTCTGGAGATATGTCCCAATTTTCTGACTTGATTTACCCCTTCACATAATTTTCTGAATCCCCCTATCACACAAGGATTTTAAAGCTGTTTAGTACAAAGAGAAGCACATCACATGATCAACATACTGATGGCACCAGTAATCTAAAGAGAGAACACGTCTTTCATCTCCCATTTTCAGAAGCAATGACTATATGATAGACTTTTGCGATATTATTCATAAAATTGACAGATTTTACAGTGTTTTTGACAGCATACTGATATTTTCATGCCATTTTTATCGCTCTCAGTTTTTTAAACTTTTGTTGCTGTGGAGTATTCCACATTCCTACAGGAAGTGAGGTGAGCTCTGTGCTATTCAAATGTTATGCTATATTAGGTGTCCAGATTCTTGGCTGGATCCACCTACTTTTCAAGATGCTTTGTACCTATTCTAAAATGTCTGCAAGTTGAAATTTATGATTCAAAGTGTAGAGGCAGCACCACAGCCGAAATGCAAACACAATCTGTGAATATTAAATATTTATCACAGTTTTAAACTACAAATAAGGAAAAAGAAGGCAAGTAAACTATTTTCAATGCATTCACATATTTTTCAGTACAAAATCTAAGCATAACATTTTACTTGTCATTTGTAAACTTTACATTTTGGCACCAAACATGATGTCATTACTTTTCTTCTATCACAAAAAATGTGCTCACTGACTGACTACTAAACTCTCCAAATACACATACAGTAGTTACCTGTGTTTTTGGTCAGGAAAGAAGTCCAAGTGAAATTACATGGTTAAAAAATTCATAAAATAAAACAAAATAAAATTCATTACATTATGATTTAAGTATTTTTTGCTTTTTTTTACCTAAAATACCTTCTCTTGCTTACTTTGAACAAGTGTGAACTAAAGAATACCACAAACCTCCTGAAGAATCAACAGTCAAGCAAAAAGAGAAACAAACTGGAGCAAAAAAACTGTTGAAATCACCATAAAACGAACAGGAATCCTTGCTGAAATATCCAATCTTTTATTAGACAGTCTAATAAAACATTGGATATTTCAGCAAGGATTCCTGTTTGTTTTATGGTGATTTCAACAGTTTTTTTGCTCCAGTTTACTTTGAACAAGCTTAAACTGTTTTTTTAGCTGTTTGTTGCATTATATATTATCTGCACTTAAAGTTACATTTGGTCGAAAGTGTGCTAGCCTGTGTAACTGATTTATTACTGTTTCGTTTCCTGCATTTCTGTGTGCTTTCTATCTCAAAAACAAAAAAAACAAAAAAAATATCCTTGTTTTCCCGCCTCTCCTTGACTAGTTTAGACCAGTATACAGGCTTTGCTGTATTCTGGGCTGTGGTGTAGTTCCTGTGTTGTCCATTGCCTTACTTGGATAGAAGGAAGTTTCTTTGCTCACCAGTGGGAGTGGGGAGCCTTGAGCAGCCTATCTGTCCCTGAAGGAGTGATCTCAGCACAAGAGCTTGTAGTAATTGGTTGTTTTGGACCATTTCTAGCTCTTTTGAAGTTCCCTGTTTAAAATCCGCCACTGATCGTTTTTTTCTGGCTATACTACTCAGAAACAGCTCCTCGTGGTCCTGCAAAGTGGTCCTAGCAGCAGAGAACTGAGAAAAGCGACTACTTTCCTGATTTAAGTATATTTTGCTTTTTTTTTTGCCTAAAATAGCTTCTCTTGCTTACTTTGAACAAGCTTAAACTGTTTTTTTAGCTGTTTGTTGCATTATATATTATCTGCACTTAAAGTTACATTTGGTCAAAAATTGGTCGAAAGTTTGTTTGTTTGTTAAATTTAACTGTTGAGGCTGCCCACTAAAGTGTGCTAGCCTGTGTAACTGATTTATTACTGTTTCCTGCATTTCTATGTGCTTTCTATCTCAAAAACAAAAAAAAAACAAAAAAAATATCCTTGTTTTCCCGCCTCTCCTCGACTAGTTTAGACCAGTATACAGGCTTTGCTGTATTCTGGGCTGGGCTGTGGTGTAGTTCCTGTGCTGTCCATTGCCTTACTTGGATAGAAGGAAGTTTCTTTGCTCACCAGTGGGAGTGGGGAGCCTTGAGCAGCCTATCTGTCCCTGAAGGAGTGACCTCAGCACAAGAGCTTGTAATAATTGGTTGTTTTGGACCATTTCTAGCTCTTTTGAAGTTCCCTGTTTAAAATCCGCATTTGCGTGATTGTGCGTATAGCGCAGCACCAGTTAAACAAGGTTAAACTTTTTCTGGCTCGCCAAGTCTGCTCTTCAAATTTTCCCTTAAGAAAGCTCTACTCTTATAATAATCAGTCTAATCGCTTTATTATAAGCCTAGCACTTGTTCTCAAAACCTCTCTTCTAAGTAAGCACTCTCAAACTAAAGTAAGCACTACATCCACCTACCACCCCTGTGAGTACCCACTTCCCTTAAAGGCACAGCACTCCCTTATAATATTATAGCATGTCGAGTGGTAAATTACTAGCATCCTCTCCGGTTCAGCTGGTTAATCTGGGAATCTTGAGACAATGCTACAATTGTCTCATGTACACAGACAACCCTCTCCTCCTCCCAACAAACACAAATACATGTGAGAGATGCAACTATATAGCCAGACTGGAGGCTGAACTCTCTCAACTCAGGACTGGCAAGACCAGACAGGAGGAGAAGGTAACCACACACACAGCAAACCCAGTCCCACATAGACCTACCACAACTGCAAACCAAACACATAATAACACAAAGACATACTCGGAGGCTCTAACAAAAAACTTACCAAAACAACAGAGGCTCCCAAAGCAGACACCCAAAAATCCACCACCTCAAAACATAACACATGCAACACATACTTCAATAAATCAGTGTGTCAAACAATAACAGCCCTTAAGGCCAAACACCATGCCTGATACACTAGTAATAGGTGACTCTATAGTCAGACACACTGACATTCCGCTTACCAGACTGAACAAGGAGAGGGTAACGGTGAGCTGCCTATCGGGAGCTAGGATCCGCCACATAACACACGCACTCAGGTCACTCCAAAGCAAGTACAAATATGACTCCGTCATTGTCCATGCCGGAGTGAATGACCTGAGACGTACCTCCCTGGACTACATGAAGAGAGACATAGAGGAGCTCTCTGATTATGTAGCCCAAGCTGGTATGACCCTGAGCAGCATCTTGCCCTCACCAAGAACAATGCCACAATACAAAGACAAGATGATCAGCTTTAATAATTGGCTCAATCACTGGTGTCATTCTAGGGGGATTCAATGTCTGTCTGCTTGGGATGACATGCTGGACAAGCCACACTGCTTCGCAAGGGACTGCTTGCACCTGTCACCACTGGGCTTCTGGATATTGGCTAAGGCTCTTGCCACCCCCATAGTGCCTTTTTTAGGCAAGGCTCAAAAGACAAACCCACCTCCTTAGAAAACAAAAATGGAAAAAAATTAAGGGTAATGCTGCTCAACGCCAGAAGTCTAAATCTCAAGATGCAGGCTCTCCAAGCACTCCTCAGTATGGAGAACATCGATGTCTGTGCAGTAACTGAAACCTGGTTCAAGGCTCCTGAGAGCACCCCAGCGCTACCAGGCTATACCTCGTATCATGCTTTTCGGCCCCAAAACTCGGGCCAAACTAAAAAGGGAGGGGGAGTGTCCATATTCATCAAGGACACCCACACCTCCAGGTTAGTGGCAACACAAGAAGCATCAGAGACCATCCAGGTGCAACTAACCGTAGGCAAAACTGCTATACAACTGGTAGCATGTTACAGACCACCCTCACAATCTCAGGAACCCCATTCAGCCTTCCTGAAGACATTGGAGGATATGAATGTCTCACCAAACACCATCATATTGGGAGACTTCAACTACCCTAACAGACTGGGTGCATTATTCTAGCCCTAACACCGTAGCCCAAAGGTTCCTGGAATTCATAAATTCAAATGCAATGGAACAGCTAGTCACCTCTCCCACAAGGGGAGATAATATACTAGACCTGATCATCACAAACATGGGGACAAAGTGCTCCACACCGGAAGTATACCCCTCACTGGTGAGATCTGACCACAAACTAATCACCCTGGATATACATATCCCACCTCCACCCCCAACACAAAAGACTACAGTGAAAAATTTCTCAAAATCCGACTTTACACTTCTTAAGACTGAGATGGTATCCTTTAAGCCCACTGGGCCAGTGGAAACCACATCCCACAATGCTGAATCCTTCACAAATGCTTTCTACGGACATCTCCAAGAATGCATGGATCATGCAATCCCAAATAAAACCAAGACCCTCTCCACCAAGGGCAGGCATCCTCTCTGGTGGACCCCAGCCATAAACAAATTGTATAACAAAAGAAGGAAGCTACTGCACGACAAAGCAAAATCCCATAAAGAGAAGGCATCTCTGATCAGCGCTAGTAGGAAGCTACGTTCTCTCATAAAAACATCCAAGGCCAACTTTGAGAGAAAAATCGCTATGAACACTAAAGATAACCACAAGGCCTTCTTCTGCTATGTTAGAAACCTGGGCAGAAACCCTCAGATATGCTCTGAGTTAGTTCACAATGACAAAAAATACACTGAACCCACAGATATTGCCAACATTCTGGCAGACAGGTTCAGTGCAAATTTCTCCCGTCCCTCACCCCCAAAAGAAGAAATATTTATCCCAGCTGAATGTAACCTCCCTGTCATCTCAGATGTTCAGGTGAGAACCGCCCTCAGCAAAGCTAAAAACACAGCATCAATGGGACCTGACGGTATCCCGGGTTGCGTGCTACGTGAACTCCAAGAGGAGCTAAACCCACACATAAAAATGCTATTTAACCTTAGCCTTACTACAGGATATGTACCTGAACACTGGCGTACAGCAACAGTGGTCTCACTCCACAAAGGAGGCACCTCTACAGACCCTGGTAACTACCGCCTCATAAGCTTAACCAGCCTGGTCTGCAAAGCTATGGAAAGAATCATTATGGAACTCATAAACAGAGACATTGGGGACCTACAGACACTTGATCCCACCCAGTTCGGCTTTGTAAAGGGCAGATCCTGCCTTATGAACCTGGTTGACTTTTTCAAAACAGTCACTAGAGCCATTGACGAGGGAAAAGCAGTCCATACAGCCTACCTGGACTTGGCTAAAGCCTTCGACACAATACCCCACTCAGGCATCACAGACAAGCTCAACAGCTTAAATGCAAATCCATATGTCACAAGATGGGTTGCAAACTGGCTAAAGGATAGAACCCATAAAGTCAAAATCACTGGAGCCATGTCAAACTCAAAGCCAGTCACAAGCGGTGTCCCACAGGGCTCTGTCCTGGGACCCCTCTTGTTCGGCATTTATTTCTCAGATGTGAAAGCAAACATGGGAGGGTTGTGCCTGACAAAGTTCGCAGATGACTGCAAAAGTACAGTTTTGTACCTACCATAAATGTAGATGTTCGAGGATCCACATTGCTGCAGTCCTAACTATTGGGTAGTCCGCTGTCCAGTCGGCCCGAATACCAAAGTATATGGCTGACGTCGGTCAGGGCGCATTAGACTGACAGAGTACTAATCCGCATGACCGGCGTCATATCCTCAGTCTTTTCTTGCCCCAGATGTCAGAAGACCCTGAAAAGATAAGGCCAAAAACCAAAAACTCCCAACAGACCTGCACCAAAATATATATATATATACAAAATATACAAAAATTAGCAGAATATAACCTCACCTACACAACCACCCCTAAACACAGAGGGGAAGGAGGGAGGGTTGGACTGCAGCAATGTGGATCCTCGAACATCTACATTTATGGTAGGTACAAAACTGTACTATGTTCTTCATTCCACATTGCTGCAGTCCTAACTATTGGGTAGAATCCCAAAGCAGAGGTAAGGGAGGCTGGCAAATCATAAGGAAGCAGGAACTGACAACATGCCCTGCAAAATAGCTGTGGCAAAACCAGCCCTAGACTTAGAGTAGAGAGGAAGGTGATAATGCTTAGAGAAAGTATGCACTGAACTCCAAGTAGCTGCCTCCAAAATATCCTTAGTTGCCACCCCTCAGAAATGCTGTTGAAGTGGCAGTAGCCCTAGTGGAATGAGGCCTAATCCCAGCTGGAATCTCCTTGCCATGATGGGAATAACAAAATGTAATGCAACACCCATTCCATCTAGAAATAGTTTGTTTTGACACAGGCTTGCCCTGAGAACTCAAAGCAAAAGAAACAAACAACTGCTGAGACTGCCTAAAATCCTTAGTCCTGCTCAAATAATAACGCAATTGCCTGTGTACATCTAAAGTATGCAAAATCTTTTCCCCTTTATTTTGGGGATCTGCATAAAACGAGGCAAATGAATAGTTTGGTTTAAAGCCACACTAGAAACCACTTTAGGCATAAAGGAAGGATTAGTAAGTAATGATACCCTATCATTATGAAAATCAAAAAGGCTCAACCGCCATAAGGGCCTGTAACTCAGAAACCCTTCTTGCAGAAGTAATGGCCAACAAAAAGCAGTCTTCCATGACAAGTATTTCAGTTCAGCAGTAGCTGCAGGCTCAAAAGGTTGTAGAGTAAGTTTCTCCAACACAAAATTGAGATCCCAAGCAGGAGTAGGAGCTCTACGTGGGGGTCTTATATTCTTTGCCCTCTAAGAAATTGCTTGAACAAAGGATGTGAAAACAATGGTGGGTCACAATCATAGTGAGCTGAAATTGCTGCAGCATGAATCTTAATGGAAGAGAAAGACAAACCTTTGTCCAATAACTCAGTAAGATATTGAAGAGCCACACTCAAATTAGGCTCAGAAATCTCCAAATTCTTTGCTGCAGTCCAAAATAAAAATCTCTTCCATTTTTCTGTGTACACTTTCCTTGTACTAGGTCTTCTGGCTTCCATAATCACATTTAAAACTTGTTGAGGAAGTTGAGACCTGCTGTCTTTCAAAACATTATATGCCAGGCTGTTAGATGAAGAGAGTGAAGCTTGACATTGAGCAGACGACCGTCCTTCTGAGACAACAGATGTGGAATCAAGGGTAAAGGCCATGGAGGCTTCTTTACCAGACTCCTCAGTAATGGGTACCAGTGCTGCCGAGGCCAATCTGGAGCTATTAAAATCATCCTTGGCTTGTCTTGTCTGACCTTTAGAAGCACCTTTGGAAGAAGAGGCAGAGGTGGAAAGCATACACATGAAGATTTTTCCAACTGAAAGAAAGAGCATCCACTTTCCAAGCTGTGTGATGAAACCTCTTTGTGCAAAACTTTGGCAGCTGGTGGTTTAGTGGAGAAGCGAACAGATCTATGTCTGGAGTTCCCCAGGACACTGTCAACTTTTGAAATACATGAAGATCCAGTTTCCACTGTGGGGATCCATGATTTGTCTGCTTAACACATCTGCTAAGGAGTTCTGTGCTCCGGCAGAAACCTTGCCTGAAGAGTTAGTTGCAAGCTGAGCGCAGTCTCCCATAAAATCATTGCTTGCCTGCACAATGGGTAAGAATGTGTTCCCTTGTTTGTTGATGTACCACATGACAGTTGTGTTGTCTGTTAGAATCAACACCTGCCCTGGAAGAAGTAACTCCTTGAAAGCCATTAATGCAAACTGGACTGCTAACATCTCCTTCATGTTGATATGTAGATGCTGTAGTCTGGCAGGCCACTTGTCTTGTATCCACTTTCCATTTAGATGAGCTCCCCAAGCAATGTCTGAGGCATCTGTCGTTAGAATTTGACTCGCCTCTGGCCGGGTCACAGAGAGTCCCTTGTTTAGGTGACATTCCTGAGCCCACCACAAAAATTCCTTTTGAATGCAAGGTATTATTTGAATGACAGTGTCCAAATCCTGGCAGTGCTGTGTCCATACATTTTGAGATACCATTGTAGCTTCCTCATATGCAGTTTGGCATTGGGAAGCACCAGAATACAAGATGCCATGAACCCTAAGGCTTGAAGGACTGTCCTTGCAGTCAGCCCGGACTGAAGAGATAGTTGATGGAAATAACTGGAAAGATTCTTTTGTTTGTCCGGGGTTAAAAAGGCCATCTGGGCTGCTGTATTCAGTCTCACACCCAGAAAGCACATGTCTTGAGAGGGTACTATACTGGACTTTATTTGGCTCACAGAATACCCTAGGCATCTTAGCACTGCTATGACATATTCCAAATGCTGTAAAAGGTCTTCCTTTTCTTGAGCCAGAATCAGGCAATCGTCCAAGTAAGGATAGATTTGAATTCCTTTTAGCCTGAAGTAAGCTATCACTGGAGCCAGAACCTTTGTGAATACAGTAGATAAGCCAAAGGGCAATGCAGAGAACTGATAATGAGAATTTCCAGCTCGAACGCAGATACTTTCTGCAACTTAGTCTTATAGGCACATGAAGGTAAGCTTCCTTGAGATCTAAAGTTACCATCCAGTGATCTTTGCCCAGCAGAGGTAAAAGCTGTTGTCAACATTTTGAACTTGGGAATGTCCAGATAAGTGTCGAGGATAGATAAATCCAAAATTGGTCTCCACGTGTTCCCCTTCTTTGGTACTAGGAACAGGCGAGAATAAAATCCTAGGCCCCTTTCTGGCACAGGAACCGCTGAATGGCCCCTATTTGGAGTAACTGAGAAATTTGCTTGTGAGCCTCTTGTCTTTGTAGAGGAGGAATGTCTGGCATGCCTTTGAAAGGAGGCAAGGTATGGAAATAAAACCTGTAACCGTGGTGAATGATATCCAGAACCCATCTGTCTTGGGTAATTAAATCCCAATTTTCTTTGAAAAGAGACAGTCTTGAATGAACTGGCAGCTGAAAAGGCAGGTCATTGGGTCTGCAAGGACTGACCCCTGCCCTCACCAGAAGTCTTGTTCTAGGCCTAAAAGAACCCTGAGCTCTGCCTAGACCTACCCCTAGACTGGGAATCATAAGCAGGATAAGTCCATCCCTTAGCAGGCCAATTTCTACTGAACTGGAGGCTGCACCTGCAAAAATCTTTAACAGTTTGCATAGACTTAGCCTTGTCCTCCATTTTCTTCAAAACTGCTTCTACAGGCGAACCAAACAACACATCAGACTGCAAGGGAGCATCCAAAATCCGTGTCTTAACATGCTCAGCTAAATTCTGATCTCTCAACCAGGCGTGCCTACGAAGAACAGAACCAGTGGCAGCCACCCTGGAGGAGGCCTGCACAGCATCAAAACCACATTGCAAGGAATGTTTACCCACCTGTTCAGACACATGAACTAAATCCTGCAACTCTTTACACTCAATACCTTCCGCCAGAGCATCCACCTTAGATTTCAACTGTGAAAGAAGAAAATTCTGATATTTTAACATGTGGAACTGACAATTCAACGCCCTCATGGCTAAAGTGGAAGAAGTATACACTTTCTTTCCCCATCTATCCAAAGCCCTTGCCTCTTTATCAGGAGGGACAGGATTTTTAACAACTGAGGCCTTCACACCTTTAGGCCCCTGAGAAACAGTTTCCGGGTCTGCCCTAGGACTCTTAAAAAGATACTTATGAGCTTCAGGCACCCTATAATACCTATCCGGTTTAACTGGGGCAGGAGGCAAAGAATCAGGATTCAGGAAGCCTCTGCAAAAACATCTTCCACCACATTCAAAACAGGAGGTATAGCTAAAGGCCTATGCTGGGGTAAAACAAGAATTCCTAAGCCTTTTCCTGGATTCAGAGAAATCTTGACCTTCCCATTTAAAATGCTCCCTCGTGGAATGCAGAGTCTCTGAAAATGAAAAATCCTCAGGAGGGGAAGCTGAAGGAGTAGAATCATCCACATCAGAATCAGAATAAGGAGGGTACTCCTGCAAGTCTTCAGTCAAGACTCAGAAGCCTCGAGCAATGCTCAAAACTCTCAAACTCAGGTTCCACCCTAGGCCTCTTATCAGGAGGGGGCATAGAACCCCTTATCATAGTAATCAAATCCTCTGCCATTTTAAGCATATGTTTCTTAGGCAAAGACCCTGAAGCACTAGGAGAAACCCCCACTGAAGCAAAACTCGGCCTGCCCCTCAAAGCAGCCTTGGAAACAGAAGGAGGCTCTGACCACCTTAGAAAGAGAGGGAAGAACAGCCACCTGAGAAGGCCCCCAGCCTGGCCTACTTCCTGAGAGGAGACATCCTGTAACAGTAAAGTCTCTCCCTGAGACTCCAAAGAAACACCTGGCAAAACCTCCGGCTCCACTGAGCCCTCTAAAGAACCGGCGCCTGGGACTGTCGGTTCTTCCACTCTAGGCTTTGCTGTTTTGTCCTTTTAGCCGAAGCCGGCGCCGGAGCATCCGGCGGCATTTTATAATTACAACGCTTCCCAAACACTAACCTGGCACAGTCTAACCTTCTCTTAATAGTGCGTTTGTTAAATCTAGCACAAGAGCGGCATCCAACAACGCTCAGGCCCTAAACAAGGTATACACAAAGTATGGTAATCCCTATGAGGTATCTGTTTCCCACAAGAAATACAGTTATTCACTTTTTCTGACATCCGTTAAATACTGAGGCAAGAAAAAACAAAATATTCCCCAACGGGGTACTTAGCCAACTTTGATAAGGTCTGAAACTCTGGCTTCAGAAACTTTCAGAACGCCAACCTGCACTCGCAAAATTGCTTCTGCATCGGACCATGCGGCAAAAAAGACTGAGGATATGGTCATGCGCATTAGTACTCTGACGGACCGACGTCAGCCATATACTTTGGTATTCGGGCCGACTGGACAGCGGACTACCCAATAGTTAGGACTGCAGCAATGTGGAATGAAGAACATCTAGGTGCCATAGTCGATACTCCAGCTGACACATACATCCTACAGAAAGGCCTCACTGAAACGGACAATTGGTGCCGGAGTCATGGCCTTAAACTAAATGCCAAAAAATGTATAGTCATCCCCTTTGGGAAAAACAAAGTACCCACAAATTATCACATAGACAGTAACCCACTGAGTATGGAAAAAGTAATCAGAGACCTGGGGACCCAAGTCGATAGTGACCTCTCATTTGACACCCACGTTGCCAAAGTGGTTAGAAAGACTTTCTACCTTGCCCACCTTATCATGAAGGGATTCACATCCAGATCAAAGGAGGTCATTGTACCCCTATACTCCTCCCTTATCAGGCCCATGATTGAGTACAATGCCCCATTTGGTATGTACCTCACCCGGCACTTGCAACAATTGGAGAGACCCCAAAAGTACCTCACCAAGAGGATCAAGGGTCTCCAACATATGTCATATGTGCCAGACTAAAGAAACTCCAGCTCTATTCAGTAGCATACTGCCTACTCAGAGGTGATCTGTGCCTGACGTACAAGGCCATGTCCAATCAGGAATTGATGGACATGCTCCACCTCAAAAAATCCAAATCCATCAGAACCACGAGAGCTAAAGATTTAAACCTCAGCACAAATATGAATAGGACATGCTGGAGGGACAGATTCATAACTCAGAGGCTTCCCATACTCTGGAACAGAATCCCAGTTCATGTTAGGCAGAGCCCCTCACTGACTCTCTTCAAGAGGAAATCTTGACGAGTGGATGGGAGATCGTAGGTTTACTCCGGGGGTCATCCCTGTGTCACTACTAGACAGAGGCACAGTAAACTAATTCTATTTTGTAAGGGGGTCTTCACTGTGTCACTACTAGACAGAGGCACAGTATTCTAAATCTATTCTGTACTCTTTTGTACCATTACATGGGGTGGCGAAAGCCACATCACTATGGCTAGGCTTATAAATGCCCCAGGGCAGATAGCCTAGTACTAAACTATGAAACTATGTATCTCAGGATGGTCAGCAGCAAAATGAGAAAAGAAGCCCAGTTTACAGAAAGAATTACAAACAGCACATATACATATCAAATACATTCACAAAACCTAACTGTTAGTTTCATGAAAATCTCTTAACGAGCATTTCCCCTAAGTAAATAAAATTGCCTGAGTAAACTGCCATCAATACATATAACAGAAATATTCTTACCACATCACTTGACATAGGAGAGGTCCTCTCTTTACCATGACCATCTTGACCATTATGTAAACACCAGTTAGAATTTTTTTCCAGCAAAGTCTTATGTTTTGGGAGTTTATGCACCTGGCAGATGCATGCCTGAAACAAAAGTGCCAGCTGAAAAAAGTGGCTCATCCCCAGATCCCAGCAGTTCACCCCTTACGAATAAGAAGCGCCCTCCTGCAAATCAAGGACATATGTGATTTGACAACACATTACAAAACAATTAATAAAATAATACATACTTGCTTCACTTGTAAGAATTCCAAAAGCAGGTGCTGACAGAAGAAACATTTATCACTGGGGTTGGGGGGAGCTGCATTACTAACCTATTAAGGAGGGACTCTTATTGACTAAGAGACCATGTAAGAACATATCTGCTATATTTAAATTTGAGTACACACCTTAACAGGTCTTTGGCTGGACTGAATCCAAACTAGTAAAAAAGGTGCTTGGGAAGCTGATTTTCCAAAAGTTGCTAAACTCTGAATTACGGTAGACACGATAATGCTTAATGACAGTGTGTACCAAGCACCATGCTGTCACATCATAAATATGTACTATATAAGCATTCATGAAGGCATAGAACCAGACATGTAAAAAGCAGTGCAGCTGGCAAGCAACCTAGAAAGTGTCTGCTTGGCAGCTGCAAAGTGTTCCATACCTTAAGCAAAGTAGATGAACAAGTGGCCCATCTTTCTAAATAAATGCACTTTCTTCAGGTAATACCTGAGCTGCCAGACCATATCCAGAGAATGAAAACCAGGAAAACCAGGCGGAAGACTGACTGGTTCAGGGAGAACTCAGAGACCACCTATGGAAGGAAGTATGGGTTCATTCTAAGGGACATTGTATTCTTGTAAAAGAACAGACTTGGTTCCTTTCAAACAAGCACCAGTCACCTGAAGCTCCAAGGCGGACTGTAGTTTGGTGACAGCCACCTCTAAAGTACCTTTGTGTAAGGTAGACTTACCATAAATTAAAGTTATGTACTCAACATAACTATGCATCTGTGTTATCAGTTTTGATGCTTCCTTAACTATCGAGTCAGATCCGACTTGGTTGCATTTACTAGCCTCTCGGATCCAACTCTCGAGCTCCTCCCTCTACCCATAATGCCCCAGTCAACCTTCTATACCACAGATCGAGTTTGTTACCTTATAAGCCATAGGAAGAACTAGCACTAGGTTTAAGGCAAACTAAAAGTAGTAGTAGCAGAACAGGCTCAAACCTGTAACAGAAGTTCCACAATAACCATAAGGTCACTCCAGGAGTTAATAGGAAGGGTGGGTTGCGAGGTGAGGAAGAATAAAAATGGACAACACAGATGCATAGTTACGGCGAGTACATAACTTAATATCTGATGTTGTCCTTTTCATTCATTCATTCCTCAACTACTGGGACAGAGTTCCTAGCTACATGGACCTTGGGTGGCCCTCATGGAAGGATATTCAGGAGAAAGTACAGTTGTGTACACTTACCATAAATGTAGATGTTAGAGTGTATTCACTGTTGCAGTCATCACTTGTGGGTTATCCCTGCTGAGTAGCCCTCAACTGGCTCAAATACCAGAGTAAAGAGTATCCCTCCTGCATCAGCTGCAGGTCGCTTGAGACTGACATCAGGTCATCAGGGCTATGAAGGGAGGCAGCCGACACCACTACATCATTTTTTCTTGCCCCCAACCTATAGCAGCCCTGCCCAGAAGGCCTGAGGAAGGCCAACCTG
The DNA here is from genome assembly GCF_019279795.1 of Protopterus annectens. Classification (NCBI taxonomy): domain Eukaryota; kingdom Metazoa; phylum Chordata; order Ceratodontiformes; family Protopteridae; genus Protopterus; species Protopterus annectens. The sequence goes on from NC_056729.1 coordinate 1,380,057,239, forward strand.
GTATAAGCTATTAGGTATAATCAGATATGAAGGAACAACTTGGGGGAGGGGGGCAGGACTGCAACAGTGAATACACTCGAACATCTACATTTACGGTACATGTACACAGCTGTACAATGTTCTTCATGTTTTACTGTTGCAGTCATCATGTGTGGGAAGATTCCCAAAGCTGAAAATTAGGGTGGATGGAAGGAAGGAAGGGAAGGAGTGTTAGAAAAGGCTTACATTGCTCTAAGTGGAAACCACTATGCCCTGCAGGACTGCAGAAGCAAAGCCTGCCCGGAATTTGGAGTAATGAGGCATTTGGTAGTGTTCTGTGAAGGTGTGAACAGATGTCCAAGTGGCAGCTTCTAGAATATCCTTGGTAGGGACGCCTCTGATGAAGGCAGTGGAGGTTGATGATACCCTAGTAAAATGGCTTCTAACAGGATTGGGAGGTATTTTCCCATGGGAGGAGTAGCAGAAATGGATGCAGTGAGATATCCATTTAGAAATGGTCTGCTTGGATATAGGTTTCCCCTCTGCCCCTGGGGCAAAGCTGACCAGCAGCTGGTCAGTCTTTCTGAAGGACATGGTTCTATCCAGATAGTATCTAAGCTGTCTGTGTACATCTAATGTATGTAGGATACTTTCCACCCATTTTGACGGTTTGAAAAGAAGGTAAGGAGATGGATAGCCTGATTAATGGTTACGTCAGATACCACCTTAGGCATGAGTGAGGAGTTGGTTCTAAGAGACACCCTGTCTGCATGGAAAATAATGAAAAGTTCAATAGCCATGAGGGCCTGAAGATCTGAACCCCCCGGCTGAGGTTATGGCCAGCAGGAAGGTAGTCTTCCAAGAGATGTGCTTCATTTCTGCTGAAGCAGCCACTTCAAAAGGAGGTAAGGTCAATTTCTCTAGTACACAGTTCAGACCACACTCAGGAGTGGGTGGTCTTCTAGGTGGTCTGATGCTTGATACCCCTCTATGGAATTGTTTTAATAGGGGGTGGGAGAATATAGGCTGTTCTGAAGGAGAATGAGCAGAGATGGCTGAGGCATGAATTTTGATTGAAGAGTATGATAATCCTTTTTGCACCAGCTCCGCCAAGTAATCTAAAACCAAGGTGAGGGTGGCATGGGAGCTGCTTGTACCTAGCTTGGCACCAAGCAGTAAATCTTTTCCATTTTGCAGAGTAGGATATCCAGGTGCTGGTCCTCCTGGCCTCCTTAATGATATCCAGAACCTGCTTGCTCAAACGTGGCCTGACATCCCCAATCGGATGTAAGCCAAGCAGATAGGCTGAGTGTTTGAAGATTTGGATGGAGTACTGACCCTTTTTTCTTGGCTTAGCAGTTTTTCTGTGAGGGGCAGGCTCGTGGGTAGCTGCATGGTCAGGCTAAGGAGCAAGGGGTACCAGTGTTGTCTGGGCCAGTTCGGGGCAATGAGAATAGCTCTTGGCCCTTCCTCCCTGATTTTTAGAAGTACCCTGGGAATCACTGGCAAGGAGGGAATGCGTACACAAACATGTTGCCCCAGTGGAAGGAGAGAGCATCCACCTTTCAAGCTCGTGGGGGAATTCCCTGGTGCAGAACCTGGTCACCTGTTTCTTTTGCATAGATGCAAAGAGGTTTACCTCTGGGGACCCCCAGTGGTGAGTGATTATGAGGAAGGTTTCCTTTTGTAGCTGCCATTATGGTCTGCTAGGATGTTGTGCTCTCCTGGGATGTACTGGGCTATCAAATGTAGGCTCAACAAAGAGGCTGTCTGCCACACAAGCATGGCTAGATGACAAAGGGGATAGGAGTGAGTTCCCCCCTGCTTGTCGATGTACCACATATGACTGTGGTGTTGTCTATCTTGATCAAGAGCGCTCCCGGTCTGAGGTGGGCCTTGAAAGCTGCTATAGCCCTGTGCACTGCAATCATTTCCTTCAGGTTGATGTGAAGCGCTAGATCCCTCTGATCCCAGGTGCCCTAGGTGTACATGTCCCTTAAGTGAGCCCCGCAAGCCATGTCTGAGACATCTGTGGTGATGATCTCGCCTTGGGGAAGGATGATGAATGGTAGACCCCTGTTCAGGGTACCTACATCTGCCCACTACAGGAGTTCCCTCCTCAAGCAGGGAATAAGAGGAAGCTACAGTGACTGAGAATGTTGGCACCATAGGTTTCTTAAGTACCATTGCATCTTCCTCGTGTAGCCTGGCCAAGGGCGCCAATAGGATGCAGGATGCCATGTACCCTAGTGCTTACAGGAATTTCCTGGCTGTGAGGTGTGTCCTGTGAGCTAAATGGGAAAAGTAGAGGGGGAGAAAGCAATGCTTTTCTGGAGAGAGGAAGGCTCTTTGGTTGGATGTGTCCAGGAGAGCTCCCAAGAAGGTTATCCATCTTGTGGGGTTGAGTTGGGATTTTTCCTTGTTGATGGTAAATCCCAAAGATGCTAGAAGGGATTGAACAAAAGTGAGATCCTGCTGTCCACCTGGATGAGGCAGTCATCCAGATGGGGTGAATCTGTATGCTTTTCTGTCTGCAAAAGGCAATGACATGTGTCAAGCATTTGGTGAAGACTCTGGGAGCAGCAGATAAGCCAAACGGCAGCGCAGAGAATTGAAAGTGCTCTGATCCTGCTCTGAAGCGTAGGAAACTCCTGCAGGATTCCCCTATGGAGATATGGAGGTAGGTATCTTTTAAATCTAGGGTCACTAGCCAAGCATTTGGTGTTAGTATTGGCAAGAGTTTATGGAGTGTTAGCATCTTGAATTCTGGCACAAGGAGGGACAGGTTTAATGTGGAAAGGTCTAAGATAGGGCGCTAAGTGCGCTCTTTTCTGGGTACTAGGAACAACCTTGAATAAAATCCTTTTCCCACTTGTTCCTGTGGTACTGGCTCCACTGCTCCTTGAGAACAGAGTTTTGAATTTGGCAGAGGGCCTCTGTCCTCTGATTTGCTGGCATATCTGGATAACCTGATGGACCTGGGCTCTCTTTGAAAGAGAATCTGTATCCTTGGGAAATGACTTTCAGGACCCACTGATCTGTTGTGCTGGTCTGCACCTGTCCAAGAATAGAGATAACCATCCTCCTAGCTTGGGGGTGGGGTGAGGGGGAATCACTGTGAGTCCTTGGGGTAGGGAGTGGACTTAGAACTCCCTTGCCTATGAGTGGTAGAGGCCCACTGTCTAGTACTCTGTTGGCTTTGGTGCTGTTGCCTGGAAGGCCTAACTCTGCGTCCCTTTCTTTGCAATGTCTTGGTTTGGGCAGGAAGGGTCCAGTGCTCGGTGGGAAAGTTCCTACTAAATCTGGGGGGGGGGGTTGTACCTGTAAGAAGTCTTTGACTGTTTGCATGGACTTTAATCACCTCCTCAGTTTTAGGGCCAAACAATAGTTCCTTATCCAAGGGGGCATCCAGAAGTTTTGCTTTTATGTGATCAGGCAAAAGTTGCTCTCTCAACCATGCATGTATCCTGATGACTGATCCAGAAACAGCAGCCCTGCTAGAGACTTCTAGAGCATTAAATCCGAAATGCAGGAAATGTTTTGCCACTTGAGAGCTGGAGTGTATCAGATCTCCTAGTTCTCTAGTTGTTGCACTGTCTGGTAAGGAGGAAATTTTCTGCTTTAATAAATCCAGTGTGTTCTATTGATATTTTAGCATGTGGAACTGGCAGTTGAGGGCTCTAATGGGGAGGGTAGCTGAAGTGTATACCTTTTTGCCACATCGGTCCAAGGCCTTGCTCTCCTTGTCAGAGGGTATTGGGTTTTTGGAGGAGCTGGCCCCAGCCCCCTTGGGTCCCTGAGTGATGACCTCCGGGTCAGTTGCAGGGTTCTTAAATAAATACTTATGGGTATCTGGCACCCTGTGATATATATCAGGCTTTCTGGGTGTGGGAGGGAGGGCATCAGGTGTGAGGCCACATTCCAGGAACACATCCTCCACCACATCCAGAATGGTTTGGCTAAGGGTTTGTGCTGTGGTAAGTCCAGGAACTCTCAATCTTTTTGGGGGTAGTCTTGAGCTTCCCAATGGAAATGCTCCCTAAGGGTATTTAAGGTCTCCCCAAAAGAGAGGTCTTTGGGAGGGGATGCAGAAGGAATAGATTCCTCAGCATCAGAATCCTCAAAGGCTGTCAGGGGCTGCTAGCATCTGAATCCAGACATTCTGAGTCTTCAAACTCAGGTTCTGAAAGCACCTCTGGGGAATGGTCCCTTTTTCTCTTGGCTGGAGAAGGCTGAGATGACTGGTTCCCTCTGATGAGAGTGATTAAGTCCTCAGCCATCCTGAGTAACTGCTGTGACTGAGCAGGTTGGGTGGTAGGTAGTAGCTGACTGAACACAAATGAATGAGTTTTTCTAGGAGTGGCCTTGCCCTTAGGCCTCACAGATTCAATGGCCCTGGGTGCGGTTTTTGTCTGGCATCAGTCATCCAAAAACCCTCCTCAGAAGCCGGTGCCTGCAAAATGGCTCTGGACCCAACCGCAGGACTTAAAACAGACAATTCGGAATGCAAAGCCTGATCCAGCAGTGTACCGGACTCCAAAAGGTCTCGGAAGAGGCCTGTGGTGGCTGAACAGATGTTGTCAGGGCTGCATAGGCGCCTGATTGAGTTGCGCTGAGCTAGTGGATGGTAGGCTGGTTGACAGCAGGTTTGTGTCATCTGTAGGCCTAAACTTCTGTGGTCTAGCCCTTTCCTTCTCTTTTTAGGGATTTCCACCGTAGAGTGACCGACAGACGCCATTTTCTCGGGTAACTAATTTCCCTGAAATGCCTGGCTACAAATTCAGCTCTTCTATGGATAGTCCTAGCATTAAGTAAAGCACAGAGCCGACATCTGGGGACATCGTGCTCTGGGCCTAAACAAGTCACACACAGATTATGGAAGTCTCGGTGTGGTATTTGTTTTCAACAGCGGAGACAATTATTTACTTTTTCGGACATCGGTTAAGTGCAAGAAAAAGATCCCCAATGGGGCACTTAGCTTTAGTAGTTTTTCTTCCTCATTCTGGCAAAGGCCGACCAATGCACTCGCAAACTGCTTCTGCTCTGGGCTCCACGGCAAGAAAAACTGATGTAATGATATCGCCTGCCTCCCTTTATAGCCCTAATGACCTGACGTCAGACTCAGATGACCTGCAGCCAATGCAGGAGGGATACACTTTACTCTGGTATTCGGGCCAACCAAGGGCTACCCAGCAGGGATAATCCACAAGTGATGACTGCAACAGTGAAACACAAAGAACATCTGCAGAACCAAAGGAGCTCTACACCTGGAAGTCAAATCTAATTTGTAATGAGCAATAATGGTATGAGCATTAGACCAGGTAGCTGCTGCACAAATGTCAGCAATAGAAGTTCTAGAACAAAAAGCAAAAGATGTAGCCATGGTCCTGGTGGAGTGTGCTTTAGGAGGCCTGGTAGGGACAAGCCTTGCTCACAGTAAACAAAGGTAATACAATCAGTAAGCACTTTGGCTACAATAATCTTAGAAACTGGTGAGCCCAACTTGTTTGGGGAGAAAGAGAAACAATTCCTCTGGCTTTCTGAAATCTTTTGTTCTATGGAGATAAACGTAATTGCCTATCTAAATCCAAAAGATGGAGAATGGTTTCTCCTTTGTTAGCAAGCTAGGAAAGAAACAAGCAAATTAAAGGCTTGGTTAATACTTGATGTTAAGTTGTCTATCTCGCCTTCATTCTTGCTGGATGGGTTCGGAGCCGACCTCGGCCAACTCTAAAAGTTGGTTCCACCGCCCGAGGCTGAGTTACACCTTGCAGCACAATGCTTCGAGGTTGGTTGCTTCAGTTCCTGGTGAGTGTTAGCTTTTTTCTCTAAAAGTTACTCTTTTTACCTTTTAAGTTAAATTCTTCTTAGATTAGTGTAGTTCATAGAACTTTATCCCCACCCTAATTTTTTCTGTCTAAAAGAACCTTTGGTTCTTCCTTGGGCCTTAGGCCTTCTCTTCCCTAAGGAGTGTTTTGTGGTTACTATATAATTTACTACATTTTATTGTACTTTATTTCTAGTATCATTACTAAAATTGTTATATTTTCTGACAGGGTATAACTGGTGCTTGACTGGTGTGCTTGGTGTGTGTTTGTGTACACCTGTCAGTTAGGCAATGTCTAAAGAAGCAAAGGTCTCTCGATTCAAGAAGTGTGATGCGTGCTGTCAGAAAATGTCTCTGACAGACGCTCACACTTCTTGTGTCTATTGTCTGGGGCCTTTGCACCTGCAGGACTCCTGTGCTGTTTGCCATGGCTTCAGCCCCAGGGTCCTGCAGGAAAGAAAAACAAGCTAATTCTGAGAGGCTTGTTGAAGCCTGAGGATTCCCTGTCTGTCTCAACAGGGAAGCCCTCTAAGGCATCGAGGTCTTCGGCCCGGCTTCTGAGCCGAGACCTCAGGTTGTTCAACCTTGCCTTTATCGGCTCCGGCTGGAGCCGATAAGTCTCAGTCCACAGTTTCTGTGGCTCCTCGGCTCGGCTGGAGCCGAGGTTATTGAAGTACCCGTGTCGGCTCCGACCAGATCTTCGGAGCTGACAACTAGAAAGAGATCAAGGTCACCATCTATTGGCTCCGTTCATTCGGCTCCAGGTTCTCCCCTGCTGTCTGAACGGAGCCAAAGGTCTCATTCCTCTAGGTCATCGAGGCTGTCCGATCATGACCTTCAGAGGGTAGTGAGTCGACTACTTAAGTCCGAGGCACTAGCCCAGATGCTTCAGAGCCCGACTCATCAGTCGGTGCCTGCCCCGTCCATCAACTCTTTCCTCCTTCGACTCTTTGAGTTCGGAGCCGGGTCGTCGGAACCGAGACTGTGGTTACCGAGCCGAGACAATTGTCTTCGGCCCGTCGTGGCTCCGCTTTCTTCTGTGGAGGAATCTCGGCGGACTTCCCTCGTCGGCTCCGAGGGGGTGAGTGGCATCGACCCTTGTCCCACCCCTCTCCCTCTCGGTGCTTGGCGCTGGGAGTTCGGCTCCGACATCGGCCTCGAGCCATCACTGTCGGTGCCGAGGGGGTTCTTAGCTCCTCGGAGCGGGACCTCTGGCTCTGCCTGACAGGGGTGCATTCGAGGTCATGCGGAGTGTGTTAGAGCCTGGCTCTACTCCACAGTCGGCTCGTCAGCCCCTCCCTCGATGCTGCCTCAGGGTAAGTCGACTCACTCTCTCATCCCGGACCGCAGAGAGCCAGCTCTCAGGAGCCCCTGTGGGATTTCATCCTCTTCCGAGGCCTCTCCTGATTTGGCAGAAGAGCCCTCGGAAGAGGAAGTGCAAGAGGAAGCACATTGACTCACCTGAGTCTATCACGCCAGACACAGATCTGGATGATTCTGAGGGTTCCCCTGCCCCTTCTGAAGATGTCTCATTTGCAGACATTCTGGAGATCCTGAAACAGAGGGAAATTGGCCAGCCCTCAACCCTTCGGAGGACGAATCTGTGTATCTTGAGGCGTTTGGCTCTCGTCCTTCGACCTCCTGGGTGTCCCCCTTGACCCCCTCATGCAGGTGGTTGCTAAGAAGGCATGGACGGCTCCTGATTCAGTGGACCCCACTCCCAGGAGACCCTCCAAATTCATCACAGCTCCATCAGACAAGCAATTTTTATCAAAAGGAGTTTCTGTGGATGCTATGGTGGTAGCTGCCGCCACAAAGAAGGAACTGGCTGATCCTTCAGTGCCTGTCCATCCACCTAACAAGGAATCTAGGTCCATGGATAGGTACGGGAAGCGGATGTTCTCCTCAGCGACATTTACCATGCGTTCGCTGAATTACCTGTGCCATTTCACTCGCCTTCAAAGGGACTTGATCAAGGAAGCGAGTGAAATGTTAAAGGACCCTACAGCTGCGGGTTTCCAAGAGAAAATGAACACGCAGCTGGCTACCCTTAATTCTATATCCAACTCCTCCATGCGCCTCCTCTCTTATGCGGCTGATGGAGCGAGCAGAGCCGCAGGGACAGGGGTAGCCTTACGTAGGCACGCCTGGATGCGGCTATGCAACTTTGCAGAACCTTTCAAGACGTCTTTCACGAACTCCCCTTTTGATGGATCATCTCTCTTTGGTCCTCAAGTGAAAGAAACCCTGACTAGGTGCGAGACTGATGGCAAGACCCTTTCTGCCGTCGGAGTCCGCTTTTCGACTCCTTCTAGGCCTTACCCCAAAGGCCAGAAGGGTGGGAAGATGTGGTTCCGTAAACAATCTCAAGGGACTTCGCCTGACGACAGAGTCGCTTTTCCTACCACAGGCAGAGGTGGGAATAACAATGGTCGACGTCGCCCTAGTGTCAGGGGGGGTCCGCAGAACCAGGGCAATCGGGAAGGCTTTGCTGACAAGCCCTTTCAGCATGCCTGAGGTGTTGCCCGACTGCCCATCTTCGGAGGCAGTCGGGGAAGATTGTCACTGTACCCAGAAGCCTGGCTATCCCTGACTCAAGACAAATGGGTACAGTCCATCATTTCCGAAGGCTATTCTATCCCCTTTCTTCGCTTTCCAAATCAGTCAAAAATCCCTTCCAGATGTTCCACCCGCTCAAAGGGATATAGCAGCTTTGGAAATTTCAAAACTGCTTGCAAAAGAGCAATTCAGTCAGTGCCAGCAGACCAACAAGGATCCGAATCTACTCAAGGTTCTTTTTAGTTCCAAAGAAAACAGGGGACTGGAGACCGATTTTGGATCTCAGTGTCTTGAACAAATCAGTCAAGAAAACAAGATTTCGATGGTCACGCTGCAATCCATTCTTCCCTTTTGGGCAAAGGAAACTGGATGTGCTCTATAGACCTTCGGATGCGTACTATCACATAAAAATGAACAGACGCTCCAGAAGATTCCTCCGCTTCAGGCTGGGAACCAGTTATTTTCAGTTCAGGGCCCTGCCCTTTGGTCTCACCACTGCCCCCCACGTGTTTAACAAATGCATGGCAGTGGTAGCTTCTCACCTGAGACGACAAGGATTCCAGGTGTTTCCATATTTGGACGACTGGCTTCTCACAGCTCCCACCAAGCATCTCCTTCTGATGGCCAGAGATTATACTTTTCGCTTGTCAAAACTGGGTATTTCAATAAATTGCGAAAAGTCTGTTTTGTCGCCTTGTCGTACTATTACCTACATAGGCGCAAATTTAGATACTCTAAACATGTCTGCAACGCTAACAAACCAAAGGATATCAGACATTCACAAATTGGTGTCACTTCTTCTCAACAACAACAGAGCCAAAGCCAGGTTAGTTCTAAAGGTGTTGGGAATCATGGCAGCGGCCATACCTCTCCTCCCATTGGCCAGATACCACATGCGGATCCTTCAGTGGATGCTTTTTTCTCAATGGTCATACCAGGAACTTCCAATGTCTCACACCATTATGATCACGCAAGCGTGCAAAAAGCATCTCATTTGGTGGATGTCTTCCCCAGCTCCTGTCGGAAGACCATTTGTTCCACCTCCTCCGGTTGCTACTCTGACAACGGATGCCTCCCTGATCGGGTGGGCGCATTATCAGGGCAGGACAGTCCAGGGCACATGGCAACCAAACGAATGCCACTTGCACATAAATGTTCTGGAGATGAGAGCAGTGCTTTTAGCGTTGCAAGCCCTTCAAGACTCTCTTCCCTTGGGAACGATTGCAATCCAGACAGACAATATGTCTGTAGTGTGGTACATCAACAAACAAGGCGGAACCAGATCATACCCCTGTGTCGAGAAGCACTCAGACTGTGGCAATGGGCGATTTCTTCTCAGCGCTTCTGATAGCAACGCACATCCCCGGAAGTCCAATCACATTGCGGACAAGTTGAGCAGAGCTATACTCATGCCTCACGAGTGGTCTCTGAAAGACTCTGTAGTGAGAGAGATATTTCTCAAGTGGGGTCAGCCTTGCTGCGATCATTTTGCTACTCCCCAAAACAGCAAGTGCAGAGAATACTTCACTCTAATCCGTTAAGCAGGCCAACGCAGCAGGGACGCCTAGTCCAAGTTTGGCCCCTGGGACTTCTGTATGCATTTCCTCCTTTCCCTCTGATCTCTCAAGTAATACAGAAAGCTATCGCTCAGAAGGCCTCATTGATCCTCATTGCTCCTTACTGGCCTCGACAAGTGTGGTTCCCCTTTCTACATCGCTTTCTCTTGAGCGACCGTGGAGTCTGGACCTAGTTCCAGATCTTTTGATCCACCAATCGGGTCAGTTTCATCCCTCTGACCCTCACTGCTTGGTTCCTCCAATTCCAACCGTAGCCAGGCTTCCTCAATTATCTCACCGGTTAGAGATATATTGATAGCTTCCCATAAATCTTCCACTCGAAAGATTTATTTGAGTAAGTGGAAACGCTTCTCATATTGGGCACAAGGAAAGGACATAGATCCTTTCACCGCTTCCATCCAACTAGTCCTTGATTTTCTAGCTGAACTCTTCCATGCAGGTTCATCTCCATCTACTCTTAAGGTTCAATTAGCAGCTATTTCTAATTTTCATGTGGGCATTTCTGAATCTGCCCTTATGTCCCACAAACTTTGCAAAGCCTTTTTGAAAGGAGTTTTTCTTCTCAGACCTCCTATAAGAAATCCTCCTTCTCCTTGGGACCTAAATTTAGTTCTTGCTTCTTTGATTCTTTCCCCTTTCGAACCTGCAGCTTCATGTTCCTTAAAATTATTATCATGGAAAACTCGCTTTCTGGTGGCTATCACATCAGCTAGAAGAATTTCAGAACTTCAAGCACTCAGTTGTCGTTCTCCTTATCTCTTATTCCATAAGGACAGAGTTTCCTTACGAACTAACCCGTCCTTTTGCCTAAGGTGGTTTCAACATCAAATCTAAACCAATGCATTGACCTCCCTGTCTTTTTCCGAGTATTCAAATAGGTCTGAACAAAATTACACTGCCTGGATGTTCATCGTCAATTAAGGTACTACTTGGACAGGACGAAACAATTCAGAAAATCTGATCAGCTGTTTGTCTCCTATGCGGAAAGCAGAAAGGGACTTCCAGTTTCAAAGGTATCATTATCCAGATGGCTAACATCTCTGATTACCCTTGTTTATGAGATTAGACACCAAAACTGCCTAATAAACCTAAAGCCCATTCCACCAGAGCTTTGGCTACTTCTCTAGCCTTCCAAGACAGACTGCCTATTGACACCATTTGTGCAGCGGCTACTTGGGCTACTCCTCACACTTTTATTTCCCATTATAAGTTGGATTTAGCTTCTAGGCATAGAGCTAATTTTGGTTCCACTGTTCTCAGGAGTCTGTTCCGTTAGGCCACCCGGGACAAGGTGCTAGGGACGCGTCCCATCCAGCAAGAATGAAGGCGAGATAGACAACTTAACATATAGAGTTATGTTCTTACCATAACGCTCCATGTTAGTTGTCTTCTTCTCCTTCTTCTTAAGGCCCCACCCTCCTTCCCCTGGCCTGGACAGACCTAGAGGAGTTGTGATCGTGACCTCTCTTTCTACCACCTCTTTCTTAGTCATATGCTATTATGCATATTTCTTATTTCAGGATGTAGGTCACCCCTTTTCTTCCTGCTGTTAGAGGTGGATTCTGTTTTACAGTTATACTGTTATTGATATAAGCTGGGTTAGCTTACAAACGAGATCTGAGGTAACTCTCGCCTAGCATTGTGGGATATAAGGGGAGCCTCGAGCCGGTGGAACCAACTCTCGAAGCTTTTAGAGTGAGTCGAGCCGAGGTCGGCTCCGAACCCATCCAGCAAGAAGAAGGCGAGAAGAAGACAACTAACATGGAACGTTATGGTAAGAACATAACTTCTATTTTTGGGGGCTACTTTAGGTGAAAAAGATGGATTGGTCCATAAGGTAACCCTGTCTTTTGAAAAATAAGATAAGGAGATTTGGAAGAGACAGTCTGGAGTTCAGAATATTTTCTTGCAGATGTAATGGCCACTAGAAAAAAAACATTTTCCAGGATAAAAATTTAAAATCAGATTTAGCTGATGGTTCACAGGGTTTCTGAGTTACACCTTGCAGCACAACTGCAAATCCCAGGGAGGGATGGGGTCCTTCAATGGGGGCCTAAGCAAGAAAGTACCTTTGTAAAAAGCCTTGCACAATTTTAAAGAAGCTAATGAGGAAGCATTTTTTGTCTGAGCGAAAATTAGATATGGCTGCCAACTGCACTTTGATAGTAGAGAAACAAGCTCCTGTTTTAAAAATAGATGCTAAAAACTCTAGGACAGCAGAAGTAGGACCAGTAAAGGAGTCTAATTTTCTATGTAGGCCCAAAGAATGTTTTCCATTTACTTTTGTAGAGCTTCTTCATAGCGGCTTTGTGGGAAGACAGAAGTATCTATCGGACTGCGGAGGAAAACCTGGGCTGTCTATCAGTGGAATTGGAGAAACCATGTGGTCAGCTTGAGGCCTGTAATGCCCGGATGATCCATCTCTGTGGGATAAGAGAGAAAGTCTGGACTGGGGTCCAGTATGCAAGGTGGATAGCAAAGGTAATACAAAAGGACAGGGAACCACATCTGACGAGGCCAAAAGGGAGCAATGAGGATTACCATGCTCATCAACCAAAGTGCCTTCTGTAAAAATTTTAGAATTAGATGCATCAGGGAATACGAGTAAAAAAGACGAGAGGGCCAAACGTGGACTACAGCATCTCTCAGTGACTCCTCCGGGGGGGGGGGATTACAGCAAAGAACCTGTTGCACTTGTTGCTGTGGGGAGATGCAAAATGATTGCAGCAAGGTTGATGCCATCGAAAGAAAATCCTTTCTGCCACTAACAGATTGAGAGACCACTCATGAGTCATTAGAATGGACCTGCTGAGTTTGTTTGCTAGCACACTGGACTTCTCTGGGATGTGCTTTGTCAAAAGAAAGCGGATGGAAGAGATCGCCCACTGCCACACTCTCACTGCCTCTTGACAAAGGGAATAAGATTGTGTCCTCCCTTTTTGTTGATGTATCAAACCCCAGACATGTTGTCAGTTGGAATTTCAACTATTCCCAAGAGAAGGGCATTCTGGAAGGCTGCAGCTCTAGGAGGACCACTCTCATCTCTAAGACATTGATGTGAGAATTCATCTCTTCTGGGGACAACGTGCTTGGACCGTATGTCCCAAGAAATGCCCCCAGCCCAGTTGGGACACATCTGTGGTTACCGTGGCTACTGGGATGGTCGTACAGGAGGACGGCCTTGGGAAACTTTGTCCGACTGAATCCACCAATGTAGATGGTCTTTGCATATTCAAGTGAGTTTGATCAGTAAGGACAAGTGATGGTGAAGAATTGACCACTGAATAGCTAGAGTCCATTGATGACTAAGCATATAAAAATAGGCCACAGAAACCAAGGTTGTGGCTGCTGCCAATGACCCTACTAGGGCCTGAAGAATAAGTATGGCTGGTGGAGAAGGTGTGCTGTAATCTGCTCCACCTGACACTTGATCGTCCTTACTCAATGTGGTGGAAGAGAGACTATTTGTCTGTGTTCAAATGAGCACCTATAAACTCCAAGCTCTGAAAAGGTTGTGGATGAGACTAGCAGATGTTCACTGAGATGCCTAGAGATTGACATAATGGAATAAGTAGTCCCTGGATTTCTGTAGAAGATGCCTGGTTGGGGTCATGAGGAGCCAGTCATCTAGATATGGAAGCACATGGAGTCCAAGCAGTCTCAAGTCCAAGTGAGCCGCTACCACTGCCATACATTTGTTAAACATCCTGCGGGGGCTGTGGTGAGACCAAAGGGAAGATCTCTGAACCAGTAGCAACTGCACCCCCAACCAGAAGTGCAAAAATCTTTAAGATCATCTGTTCATCTTGATGTGACAGGATGCACCTTGAAGATCAATGCAGCACATCCAATCATCTTTGCATAGAAATGGCAGAATGGACTGAACTGTGACCATATATAGAACCCACAAGCCAAACCAAACTTCTAGGTGTCGCAATAGATGATAACCTAAGATTTGATATCCACATCACCCTCACCATCAAAAAGGTCCACACCAAACTTTGTACCCTATACAGAGCCAAACCATACCTCACTGAAAGTACCAGATTAGCCATCAGCCACTCACAGCTTCTTTCCGCCCTCCTCTACAGTTCCCAAACATTTACCAACCTTTGTAAAACAGAAATGAATAGTCTAGAATCCTGCTATAACAAACCAAGTTTGTTACAGGCCACCCAAACATAACCCACCTCACTGTTCAGTACTCTCCCTGCTCAACTGGCTAGAACTCCCAAACCTGTTAACAATCAATCAAGTGACCATAGCCCTCAAAATAACTCATCAACCAAATGCCTGTCCCACAATCACTAGCCTAATCCAACCTAATATAAATTTAATATCTCTCAGGTCCTCAAACAAACTAATGTTAAAAGTTACCCAACCCCACAACACACTAGGCACCACCCTCTACTCTTATAAAATTGCCACTCTCTGGAACAATTTTCCCCAACCCATATCAAAAACTCTAACTATCATGAGTTCAAACACCTCCTAAAAGAACATCTAGCAAATCATTGGCTCTGATCCTGCCACACTTCTGGTTAAGTCCCCCCACTCCCCAACTAGATCTCATATTACTACTATACCCCAACCATATCTCATATATTTCTGCTCCTTCTCCTAACAAGCTCTATCCCTTATCTACTCTTTATCTCCTCATAGCTAATATGTTTGAAATAAATTCACCCTGTAACCTACAATGTGGTTACCTGCTAAACACAATCAACAATACTGAAGGAATTAAAATCGTATACTTATCTTTGTAAATAATGCTACATGTACATCACGATGTGCATGTTTTCTACTTTGTATCTTTGACCGGTTGTATTTCTGTAATTCTTTGATTGTGAAATTTTTATACACTGTAAATTGTTTATAACTGGAGATTTTCTCCTCGGGTCTCCACTGAAAACGGGCCAAAAGCCCAGATGGACCAACCCGGTTAACAAACATCAATAAATGAATAAATTTGGAACTTTGACGTCTTCACAAATTGATTTAGTTTGCTTAGATTCAAAATTGGTCTCACATCTCAAGTTTTCTAGGGCACTAAAAAGAATCTTGACTAAGTTCCAAATCCTTTCTGGTCTAGTGGGAACTGCTGAATGACTCTCTTGTCTAGCAGCTTTTGCATTTACTGAGCTGCTGCTTCCCTCTGACTGGGTGGAATGTTGGAAAGCCTTTTTCTTTTGGTTGGGGGAATCTGGGAAAATAGTATTAAATAACCTCTGGATATAATTTTTCAAACCAAAGAATTTTTCATTACTGATGCCCAGGTATCTGGGTGCAGAGACAAGCACCCCCCCTCCCCTGACTGCCTACAGAGGCGGGCAGTTGGGTAACCTTTCAGGAACACTGAAAGGGTTTATCTGAATAGGAATCTTGGAAAATCTGGTTCTGTCAGCCTTCCCTGCCAAGAGGATGGTGTCTTTCATTGGAACCCCCCTCCCCTCCTTGCATCTGGGGTTGATATCCCCACTGAATCCTGGAAAGGACCCTGGGACTTATGGAACCATGTTTTCTTAGCACCTTGTTGATTCCTGGAAAAGGGTTGTTGAGAAGTAGAAAAGTGTATCCATACAGTAGACAAGGCCTTTCCATCCTGTTCACTTTGGGAAAGTGTTTCCTTAACAGTAGGGCCAAACAAAGACAATCCATCAAAGGAAGCATTGAAGAAAAAAGACATGGAAGGCTCAGCAAAGTCACACAAGCACATCCAGACATGTTTCCTAATGTTTGAGCCTGAACCAGCCGCCCATGAGGTACCCTCAGCAGCATGAGAAATTAGTCTCTTGGACATATTAGAGATTGATAAGAGAGTGGCCAGATGTGAAGAAGTATTCCTGTAGTCCTCAATGGATATGGACTCAAGGGAGGGATTTGGAAAGCTCTTTAGCCAAATCCTGCTGTAGTCTAGTGAAATGAGGCAAGCAGTTTACAGACTGTAAGGCAAAGATCACTGAGGCAAAATCACGCTACCTGAATCTGTCCAACTCCATGGACTCTCTATTAGAGGGATAGACAGAAGAGGTCTGCTCTGCCAGCTCCTTTTTTATGACTGCCGCCACAACCATAGCATCCACAAAAACTCCCTTGCTCCAGTGTGGCCTGTCCTTAGGGGGTCAAGAAACTTATCAGGACTATGGAGATGGATTCTACAGTATCTGCTTCCTACCATGCCCAGTGAGAGACTAGATCTATAAGCTCATCTGCCAGGGGAGTCACCCAAGATGTAAATGGGCCAGACCCAACAGCTTCCAGAAACACCGACTCCTCCTGGGAGGGGTTACTGGAAGAACAACCACCTTTTTACTTTATAATTTCTAAGATGACTCCAAAGGAGAAGTCATCTGGTGGAGATTTGGGGAATCCCTCCCCTTCATCGAAGTCTGTGTCTTCAGTGGGGGACTGCTAAAGGGAGTCTATGCATCTCCTTTTGTACGTTCTCTTATGGGGGAGCCTTCTCAGTGGAATGGTCTGGAGAGGTATTCAAAGAGAGGTGTAAGTCCTTGACAGGGACTGCCTGGACAGATGATGGAGCTGACTGTCCCTGTAAGATAGGTCTGAGAGGATCAGAGCTCAAACTCAAAGGAGGTTGAGCTGTAGGATCCGAAGAGGAAAGAGTAGCTGAACCTCTTGGATGAGAGAAGACGTCTCCACCACCTTGAAAACAGAAGGACTGGGAGAAGCAGTAGCTGGTCACACCATAGCTTGAAGCCCCAGATGTCACCATGCCCCAACCCTGTCTGGATCTGTGCCTTGAAGGCGGAGTTGTCCAACCTGTGCAATGCCAAAGCTCCAAGGGGCAGGGACGGCTCTGACAACCTCAGAATGGAACCCATTTCCCTGGAACTGATGCCAATGCTTCAGTTCTGAGATTCATCCTGTTCCAAAGAAATCGGTGCTGAACAAGTCAAGGAAGCAGCTGGAGTCGAAGACCCACTCTCAGCTTTCTCAGATCTGAAAGCTCCAACATCACCAGATGGATCAGAGAAGGAGAAATCACAGCATGAGAAGTAGAAGGAAGGCTCATGGATCTGATGGGAGATGAAGCTGCAATAACCCCCATCTGAATCTTAGCTCTGAGGAGCTTCCTCATCATCTTATCCACTTCAGCTTTTGAAAGGCTCCTGGACGACCTGATGAAGAAGTGGTAAACTGGGCTGACAGTCTCTCCTCAGAGTCTGCTGAAGGAAAGGAGAATGAAGTCAAGGAGAAACAGGTCCCACAGAAAACCCTGGGGACTGGGTCCTTGGAGACTTAGAAATAGAAGTTGAAAAATCTAAGGATGTAGGATCCAACTGTTTTCGCTTCAGATCTGAGGTGGTTGCATCAAAGTTATTTTGAATTTTAGAAGGTCAATCCAGAGAAGGAGTTGTCTTAGGAGAGTGGGGTGGAGACCACTTTCTTGATTCTTTTGCCTCCAGTGAGGCTTTGGATGAATTTGTGGGGGTTTGAGCCCCTTGAGCAGAAGAAAAGGAAGAAGAAGAAAGATAGCAGTAAGCCCCCTTCAGAACTATTTTGTTCTATTTCAAACTCAAACTGCCAGGAAACAAAGGTCTACTGCAGCAAATAACGGATAGCAAATGAATAAAAAACAAACCATGTAGACCACCAGGCTAAAATAAATAAAACAAAGACTTTTATTACAACAGAGTTAGCGCTTTCGGGAAAACCCTTCTTCAGACATAAAAGCATTTCATCAAACCAGTTTAAATACAAGCATATAGCCTATCAGCATTCTAAATCAATTAAAGCAAATGAATTAAGTATATCTAATACTTAATTAATTTGCTTTAATTGAGTTAGTTAGTTACAGCTATTGGTAACATGTCTAAATATGACTGTAGACTCTTTTATAAAACTCGTTGCTCTTACTACTATCTGGGTATCTTTCTTCCACATTGCTCTAATTTCTGCTTGCAAATCCTGATATGTTATAACTTTGCGTGCCTCTGTACGCAGGACACTGTAGTTATTGGGTGTGGTGATTTCAATGATCAATGCTATTTTTGTCTTCTTTTTCTTGGTCCACTATATCCTGTTTTCTAGCATCTATATTTTTGAACTGCTAGTAATGGCTGATCCCATGTGATGTACACTTCATCAATTTCTATGATCCTTTGTGGATCATGTTTACAGTGCTTTTCAGCCACTTCAATACCATAATGTTTTTAAAATCCCCAGTGCAACAGTCTTGCCACATTATTATGCCTTTTGGTATACAGTCCTTCTGCCATTAGTATGTCATAACCAGCAATGAGGTGTGTGACTGTTTCCAATTCAGTTTTACAAAACCTACATTGTCTGTTTCTCCCACATGTTCAATGAACTTTGTAAACCAGCATGTACGTAGCCCACTATCTTGGGCCGCCAATATCAACCTTTCATCTCTTGGTTTAAATTCTCCTCCTCTTAACCATTCCTGCATTCATTCCTGATCAACATGAGGTTCTTCAAGAAGTTTTCTATACCTGCAACTATATTTATGCGTCTACCACATTTCTTGCCTTTTCATCTGGTACTTCACCTTATTTACTTATATTCTTTCTTTTGTTTTTTGGCACATTCAGTTGCTGCCTGATTTGTATCTACTTCTGGTTTGATTTCAATTCCTGCTTGATGTCGATATGTTTCTGTTAAGTTAAGCAGAGAAGTCATGCTTTCACTACATTTGGGTCTTGTGAAGTTAGCAGATATGTGTGGAGTCCCACGATTGCTGATCTATACATGTAATCAATTTCAAGGAGACCCATCCCTCCTTCGGAACGGAGAATATATAATCTTGGTATGCACTAACTTTTATAGATCATTTGGTGAGCATGAAGCATCCTTCTTGATTTATATCTAATCTATCCAACACGTTTTGGGGCCAATCCATCCCTCCAGAACTGTAAGTTAGGGCAGAAAGAGCAAATTGGTTTATAGCTTGGATTTTGTTTCAAGATGCCAACTCTGTTTTCAGGACTAATTTAAGTCTTCTAAATTATTCCTTACTAAGTTTTATTCACATTTGTTTTACTGCTGATCCTTCATCAATTCCCAAATATTTATACACTCCCTCTTGCTCAAGTTCTTTTATATCACATTCTTGTCCCAAACTGATGTTTTCATGGTGCTGCAGTTTTCCTGCTTTAAAGGTTACTTTTGCACATTTATCAAGAACAAATGACATTCTAATATCTGAAAAAGTTTTGACAACCTGCAGCTGTGTTTCCAGTTCCTCATCTGATGAGCTATAGAGTTTTAAATCATAGACAAAGAGAAGATGAGAGGTCTTTAGAATTTGTTGTTTTCTAGGACCCAAATTATAGCCATGGCCTAAGCTGTTAAGCAGACAGCTTAATGGGTTAAGGGCAAGGCAGAATAGCAACTGTGACAGACAGTCACCGTGGAATATCCCCCTTTGGATTTTTATCCCTGGGATAATAATCTGTCTTTTATCATGGCTTAATTGCAAAGTGGTCTGCCACTCTGTCATGGTCACTGTAATATAGTCAATCAGTATAGGGTGTATCTTATACATTTTTAAACACTATTTTATCCATGAATGTGGGATACTATCAAATGCTTTTTTGTAGTCAAGTCATGCCATACCTAAGATTCTTCCCCTTTTTACAGTTCTCCACTATGACTTTAACAAATGATCCTTTGTTGCATATGACTTTGTTTTACTGCCCTTTTGTTCTACTGCCATAATTGAGTTTTCTTCTAAATGACTACAAACTCTGTCGGCATCAATTCCCGTGTATAGTCCAAAAGTTAGGTACTGCATCTGGGCCTGGGGTTTTCCAATTAGAGGCTTTTCTTAACTTTGTTTCAATCTCTATGGCTGTTACTTCATCACATTTCATATCCTGTACCTTTAAACTTCTTACTCTTTCTTTTATCCATTTAGCACCTTTGTTGTGTTCCACAGGATCTTCATAGACAACTCCAAATTGCATCTATTTCTTCTTTTTTGCAGTTTTTCCAATTCCGTTTACCTTGTTTCCCAGTTCTCCATAAAACTTTTTTGGGTCATCAATAAAGTGCTTATTTTGTACTTTTCCTTTATATTTATCTGCATAACTTAAGTTTTTTCACCTGTGCTGAAATTTTTAGTTTGTTATTTGCGATAGTACATGATAGATCCTGTTCTGTTCTAATACAGTGCATTGCTTTTATCACATCTATTTTTCTTAGTATTTTTGTTGATCTATTCCCTTTTCCATAGTCTTCTAACAGTGACACTTTTTGTCTTAATTGCTTTATATTTTTTTCTCTTCGATACTTCCGTGATAGTATTAGATTTCTCCCTTTCCTTTCCCTCACTATCCTGTGTTCATGTGGCAGAACTTTATTAGTTATTACTTTAGCTGCACAGTAATATATTATATTTACTTCTGTTATATCGCATGAATCTGTAAGAAAAGTCCTAATTACTGTGTTCATTTGTTTTATCAGATTTCTGACTTTTAGGGCTTTACTGACCTTCTGCAGTCTATTTCTTTTGTTGATCTTAATATATCTATCTATATCTATTAAATCAAGCAACTCTTCTCTTAGCTCATTTTCTTCCAAACTGAGGGCACATCCCTTGTTTTCCATTTCCTGCGGGCATTCTATAGAAAGTTGTATGCCATCTTCCAGTGGCACCTTCTCTTCAATTTCATCCTGTCCCATCCATTGCTCTGTCATATGGGAACACACTGGCTTATCACTCCTCAACACTGACTGTATCAGAGTTTCCAAAGTTTCCTGTTTCTTCCCTTGGGCTTCAAGTGAACATTTACACTGGTTTCCTGTGGAAGGCTGGAAAATATCTTGCTATAGCACCTGACCAATTGCTTCCTGTTCCACTGGTTCCCCTTAATTTGGATATCCATTGCTCTATCCTCTCATGATGCTTTTTGCATTAGAATTTCTACACTGAATCCTTCACTTTGCAGGTGCTCCATAACCTCAATTTCTATTTCTTTGACTTCTCCATTACCAATCTCCTTTTCTATTTTTCCTCTGTCTTCTTATTTTTTGTATTGTAAAGTTTTCCATATCCGGATTCCTTTGTCTGTATTTCTCTTCAAATATGTTTGGAGCTGCACTTTTTGTATTGGTTAGTTTTGCTTTCTACTTTGCATAAATATTACACCATATTACATCTCTACTTCTTTCCCATGCCTATATTTCTTCTTCAAATATCTCCTGATCTTCCTGCTTCTCCTTACTTTGAGGACTCACTCCATCATGCTGTAAATTAATCTGTTAGAATTTCAACATTAAATATTTCACTTTGCAGGCACTCCATAACCTCAACTTCTATTTTTTTAACTTCCACTTTCCACCTTTGTGATATTATTTTTGTTATTGTGAAATTTTCCCTATCTGGATGCCTTTGCCTGTACTTCACTTTAAATATCTTTGGGGATGCCTTCTTTATATTGATTAATTTGGCTTTCTCCTTTGCATAAATATTGCACCATATCAAATCATCTCTCTTCCTTTCCCATGTCCATATTTCTTTTTTATACTTTTCAAAAATATATAGGTTTTGTTGTTTACATTTTTGCACTTCCTCAAATGCTTTTTTCTCCAGATAGATCAACGTTTCTTGATCTATATACTGCTTTTCAAAAAATATGTTGCGTTAATGAACACAAATTTTTATTTGAAGCTTCTGACAGGTTTTCCTGTGGAAGTATTTTTCTTTCCTCTAATTTATCTCTTAATCTTTTTGTATATCCTGTGTCTGGAAATTCTGGGCTTTTTGCATAACAGTAACAATTCATAATTTCTTTCTTATCCTCAATAGTCCACTTTATCATCGTTATGGCTCTTCTTTGGCCTACCAGTTTTTGTGATTTTTGTGGACTGCTACTTCCTTCTATAACAGGGAGGCCATCCTCCCCCTGGGCCTGGCCTGGCCCCATTGTAGGAATGTTTCCATATTTTGAGGATTCTACACTGTCATTTTTTTCCAGTCCTGGTACCAGTGCGCCTACCAGGACTGGGCACTATTTTATTCTGGGTCCTGTGCACCCAGCTATCTTTTTTAGCTTTTGACCTACTTCTGTCCATGATATACGCTATATAAATACAATCTATATATCAGTGTTGCCTTGGTGAGATTGAAAAAAAAAAACAGGGTCCACCTGGTGAAGGTAATCAGCAAGACTTGAAGATTAATTCAATTTCAGCACTACTACTCTCCTTTGCTGGCTGACTTTTCATCTCTCCATTCTGTCCAGGGCAGCTGTACTGATGATACTAGAGGGATCTGTGGAAAAAGGTGAGTGGTCTGAGAAACCAGCTTTAGCCACAGCAGAGTCGCTCACCTGCAGATGAGGTAAATTGCTAACCTGTGATGGTGGCAAAAGCTGTTTAGTTAACTTTTTCTTTTTCTGTCTGGAAGAACTGACTATTAGACCGGTAGTTTGTTCAGTGGTCAAGCCAAAGATGGTGCTTCTTTTCAAGGAAACTAAGCACCACAAGCCAGTAAAATGTAAAAAGTAGTCAAAAGTAACTTTTCTCAGTTAAAACAAAGTAAAAAGTACTCTAATATACTTTATCAGGCCCAAACTTTAAACGCAGTTTATCAATCGACAAAACAGTTTTAGAATTTTTAAACTAACTTCCAAACTGTCAGAAAAAAAAATGTGCTCCCGTTTAAACGTACAGTAGTGTCATGTGGCAGTCAATAAAAACACATATTCCTAGTTTAATATATACTTCCCTAAACAAGTAAGTTTAAACAATATAAAAATATGTGGATTTTTCCCCCCAAAAGGAACTTATCTGCCCAGCAATGGAACAGCATAAGCCAACTGCTGATCCTTGAAAGCCCATATAGGAGAACTCTCTTCGGTGTTATGAAAGCTCCAAAGGGCTTGGCAATCAAACCTGTCTTTGTGAGCTTTCCTGTCAGCTTGAGCTTTCTAACATTTTGGGGACATGTAAGGTGCTCTGAAGATTTAGAAGCTCGCCATATAGCATAGGCTACTGCATCAGTGATCAGTATGATGAACTTCAACACTTTCCATGAAACCAGCTTTAGCACTGCTAACTTAGAAGGCAAAAATGATGGACAGGTAGAGTTGTCTACCATGAATTTCAAATCATAACTAAGGAACTGAGTTTCTTAAAGCAGAACAGAAATACTATTCTACTTTAAGGAGTTGGTTGAACAGTTGGTGCTTGGCCATAGTCCGGTCTTGGACAAGGCCATGGGACACAGCAACAGTTGACACATGCACCATGACAGTGAAATAACTGAGATCTAAACCATAAAGGTATCTGAAATATGTTAGAATTATTTGCAGAGTGAAAAAATAGGGAGGTTCTAGGTGCCAGCCCACTCACATCTTATCCACCTGTAGGTTTATTCCTACCAAGAAAACAAATAAAGAATAAACACTTCCTGGCAGATTCAGACAACTTACAGACCCCTTCTGTCAAATTGTTGTGTCGTTCGGCGTTAGGAGTCACCACAGCGGAACTCCGGTCCACTAATGTTTGGCAGTAGATTTTTTACATGCCGAGTTGCCGGCCCTGACGCACAACCTTCAATAAAGGTACACCCATTCACGTATGTCTCCACACAGAAGACGGTCTAGCTGAGAATCGAACAGGACAACGTTTTACTGTGAGGCAACAATGCTACCGCAGCACCACCACAGACCCCTTCTGTCAAGTCCTTTCCTCAATACCAAAAGGCAATGAAAAGGAGTTTTGGTCTTCCTTCCCTTCAATTTGTGATGAGTTGTGGAATTAGTGTAAATGGCTGGAAGGTGTATTCGAACCTCCCATGCCATGGAAGAGAAAGCTCATTAAATGTCACCTTCTCCTGCTCCAGTGAATAGACAACAAAAAGGGATGACTATGTTTTCCTGGGTAGAAAATAGGTTAACCTACGGAATGCCCTATTTGCAGAAGACACTGTTCAGGCAAGGTCTCTGAATCTGGTGCTCCAGAAGAGGACCAGACACTTGGCTCAGAGTACCTGCCGGCTTTTTTACTTCCTTGGGAATCTGCAGTGCTAACAAAAAAATGCTCCTGTCCATGACTCAGTTGCAAATCAGCATTGTCTCTCTTCATCAGGGATGCGACTTTGTGCCAGGTTTGTTTAGACAAGATGTACAGGTTGTTTGACCTGATATGGATAAGCCCCCAGAAGCTGCTACTATTTCTTGTCTAGGAAAATAAAATTACTGAATCCGTGAAGCTCTGAGCAACAACTGCTTAATGTAAGTCTCCTGGGCCAAGAAGTGTAGAGAGTAAAAGCTCCATCCCTCCTGTAACACTGGAGAAAGTACAGTTGTGTACCTACCATAAATGTAGATGTTCGAGTGTATTCACTGTTGCAGTCATTACACTTGTGTTATCCTGCTGGCAGGCTACCCGCAGTCGGCCTGAATTCCAAAGTCTAGGTCCGACGTCAGTTGCCGTCGCCTCCTCCCTGATGTCAGTGCGCCAGGGGTATAAAAGATGCAGCCAACGCCATTTTCTTCAGTTTTTCTTGCCCGAGATGTCAGGTGCCCCCCAAATTGGTAGGCTAAAAATTATGCCAAAAATATGCATGCAGTAAAATAACATTTTCTTCATCTAAAAGCAAATACACCACATAGGTTGTATAGGATAAAGAAGTACAGAGAAGTCCCAGTAAATAAAAAGGGGGATGGTGGGTGGATAACCTGGACTGCAACAGTGAATACACTCGAACATCTACATTTATGGTAGGTACACAACTGTACTATGTTCATCGTGTTTCACTGTTGCAGTCATTACACTTGGGTTAAATAGGATTAGGAGAGGCTATAAGGCCCTGCAGAACTGCAGTGGCGAAGCCTGCTCTGGATTTAGAGTAGAGAGGTAAGTGGTAGTGCTTGGTAAAAGTGTGCACTGAACTCCAAGTTGCAGCCTCTAAAATTTCTTTGGTTGGTACTCTGAGGAAGGCTGCTGAAGTAGCTGCTGCTCTGGCTGAATGTGGCCTAATGCCCTTAGGCAATGTTTTGCCATGTTGTGAATAGCAGAAACGAATGCAGTGGCCTATCCATTTTGAAATAGTCTGCTTTGAGATAGCCTTTCCTTGTGATCCTGCAGCATATGCCACTAAAAGTTGCTCAGTCTTTCTGAAAGCTTTAGTTCTGTCCAAGTAGAAGCGTAGCTGTCTGTGTATGTCTAAGGAATGCAGGAGTCTCTCACCCTTATTCTGCCGGTTTGGATAAAAGGTGGGCAAATGAATGGTTTGGTTAAGGGCCACACTGGACACTACCTTAGGCATCAAAGTCGGGTTCATCCTCAGAGAAACCCTGTCTGGATGGAAAATGATAAAAGGTTCCACAGCCATGAGTGCCTGCAACTCTGAGACTCATCTTGCAGAGGTTATTGCTAGGAGCAGAGCTGTTTTCCATGATAAGAACTTTATTTCAGCTGTGTTGGCTGGCTCAAAATGTGGCAGTGTGAGTTTTTCCAAGACATAATTGAGGTCCCATGCAGGTATTGGTGCTCTCCTTGGGGGTCTTATGTTTTTGGCCCCTCTGAGGTATTGTCTTAGCAACGGATGTGAAAAAATTGGTGGTTCCGTATTGTAATGAGCTGAAATGGCAGAGGCATGGATTTTAATTGATGAAAAAGATAGGCCTTTGTCCAGCATCTCAGTTAGGTATTGTAAAATCTGAGGAATATTTGGTACAATTGTGTCATTTCCTTGTTCCTGGTTCCAGGCACAGAATCTCTTCCATTTTTCTGCATAAGATTTTCTGGTACTGGGCCTCCTGGCCTCCAAGATGACATCCATCACTGCTTTAGAGAGAGGTGTGTTCTGAATGGCTACATTAGCCGCCATGCTGCCAGATTTAGGGTCCTGAGCTAGCTGTGCCAGATCTGATTGTTTCGCTGAGTCAGTAAGTGAGGAATCAGAGGTAATGTCCAGGCTGGGCCTTGAGACAAGCTTTTTAGGATTGGGTACCAGTGCTGGCAGAGCCAGTCTGGGGCAATCAGAATAATTTTTGGCTTCTCTTGTCTGACCTTTAGGAGTACCTTAGGGAGGAGAGGCAGAGGAGGAAAGGCATATACTGTTAGGGTTTTCCAGCTGAATGATAGAGCATCCACTTTCCATGCTTGCTTGTGATAAGTCCTCGTGCAGAATCTGTAGTTGGCAGTTGTGAGGGGAGGCAAAAAGATCTATGTCCGGGCATCCCCATTTCTTTGTTATCACACTGAAGACTTGTGGATCCAGTTGCCATTCGTGTTGATCCATGAGGTTTCAGCTTAGTTCGTCTGCCAGAGTATTTTCCTTTCCTGGCAGGAATTGTGCTTTCAGGTGTACTTGATAAGTCAATGCTGTGTCCCACAAAGTCATGGCTTGTCTACAGATGGGGTAGGAATGTGTGCCTCCCTGCTTGTTTATATACCACATGACTGTAGTATTGTCCGTCTTTATCAGTAGTTGTCCCGGATGAAGTAGATCCTTGAAAGCTGTCAGGGCATTCTGAACAGCCAGCATCTCTTTTTGATTGATATGAAGATGCATTTGGCTTGTGGGCCATGTGCCCTGAATACATTTTCCTGCCATGTGGGTCCCCCAGGCATAGTCTGATGCATCTGTTGTAATTGACTGCCTGGCTGTGGGTAGGGTGAATGGCTGTCCCTTGTTGTGGTGACAGGCCTGTGCCCACCATCGAATCTCCTGTTGCAGGCAAGGAATGACGGCAATTAATGTTTCCAGGCTGTGGCAATGTTGAGTCCAAAGACTTTTTAGGTACCATTGGAGTTTCCTCATATGCAGTCTGGCATATGGAATTAGCAGAATGCAGGATGCCATGAAGCCCAAAGCCTGCAGAATTTTTCTTGCAGATAACTGGGTCTTTATTATCAACATTTTGAAGTAAGAAGTCAGTTGCCTTTGTTTGTCTGGCGTGAGAGAAGCCATCTGGGCAGTTGTATTTAAGCTTGCACCCAGGAATATTATCTCTTGAGAGGGTACTAGTTTTGATTTATTTTCGTTTACTGTGTACCCTAGGCAAATTATTAGTCTTTTTACAAACGGCAGATGTTTCTGTAAAATGTCCTTGTTCTCTGCTTGAATAAGGCAGTCGTCCAAGTAGGGATATATTTGAATTCCTCTTTGTCTACAAAAAGCAATTACTGGTGCCAGGCATTTTGTGAAGACCCTGGGCGCAGTAGATAAGCCAAAGGGCAGTTCAGAGAATTGGTAGTGCATTGAGCCAGCTATGAATCTGAGGTATCTACTGCAAGATTGTCTGAGTGGGACATGCAGGTATGCCTCCTTTAGGTCCAAAGTTACAAGCCAAGCCTTGTTGCCCAGCATGGGCAGAAGCTGCTGCAGAGTCAACATTTTGAATTTTGGAACATCCAGAAAAGTGTTTAGAATAGACAGGTCCAGTATTTGTCTCCAGGCTTTGTCCTTTCTGGGTACCAAGAAAAGTCGTGAGCAAAATCCTTGTCCCTGCTCCTGAACTGGTACTCGCTGAATGGCCCCGATGTCCGTGAGGGATGAAACTTGCTTTTGTGCCTCTGCCCATTGATTGTGTGGCAGGTCTGGCATGCCTCTTGCCTTTGGCAGGGTGTGAAATTGGAACCTGTAGCCCTGAGATACTATATTCAATACCCATTTGCCCTGGGTAATCATGTGCCAGTTTTGCTAAAAAAAGTGCTAGTTTTCCCCCTAAGGGAGCTTCCAAAAGGTAAGTGCTTGGTACTGGTAGAGGAAAGTCACTGTGACTGTCTCCTATAAGGTTGAGATTTGTCTTCTCCGCTTTTGGAGGTAAAAGCACCCCACTGTTTAAGCTTGTATGAGCCTTGTGGCTGAGATCTGCCTCTAGGGCGTCTGTATCTGCCTCTTTGTGGCCTGTCTGATACTGGAAAGGACCAATTTTTTGAAGGCCAGTTCCTGCTAAATCTGGGTGGCTGTACCTGTAAGAAATCTTTAACTGTTTGCATAGATTTCGCTTTATCCTCCATTTTTTTCAACACCTCTTCTGCCTTAACAACAAACAAAGTACCATGCTGTAAAGGAGCATCTAATAATTTTGCTTTAACATGATCAGGCAGATTCTGCTCCTTTAACCAAGCATGCCTCCTAATCACAGAACCCGTTACAGCGGCCCTACAAGAGGCCTCCAAAGAATCAAAACCACATTGCAAAGTATGTTTTCCCACTTGTTCAGCTGCATGCAATAAATCCTGCATTTCCTTGTTTTCTGTAAATTCAGAGTTAATCAACATTTTCTGTTTTAATAGTGACATTAAGTATTGCTGATATTTAAGCATATGAAATTGACAATTTAAGGCCCTTACGGTCAAAGTAGCAGAAGTGTAAACTTTTTTCCTCCATCTGTCCAGTGCCCTTGAATCTCTATCAGAGAGGACAGGGTTTTTAGCAGTGGAAGCCTTGACTCCCTTAGGACTCTGTAATATGGTTTCTGGGTCAGCCGCAGGGTTTTTATATAAAAATTTATGGGAATCTGGGACCCTGTAATATCTGTCTGGCTTAACTGGTGCAGGGGGTATAGAGTTTGGAGACAGGCCGGACTCTGAAAAAACATCATCCACAATGTCCAGAACACGGGGAATAGCAAGGGGCCTGTGCTGGGGAAGTAAAAGAAAATCTCTGAGCCTTTTCTTAGATTCTGAGTAATCCTAGCTCTCCCAATGAAAGTGCTCCCTCATGGTATGCAGGTTTTCCCCAAATGAGTAATCTTCAGGAGGAGAAGCTGATGGAATAGATTCTTCAGCATCAGAATCCTCATAGGGAGGAAGAGAGTATCCTACATCAGAGGAGGAATCAGAAGAAATGGAAACCTGATCTGAAGATTCATATTCAGTCTCTTGCCTAGGCCTCTTATCAGGAAGGGGATGGGAACCCCTGATCAAAGTAATAAGGTCTTTGGCCATTTTAAGCATTTGTTTTTTAGGCATGGAAGTCTGTCCTGGAGAATGCTGTACTTGTTTCTTTGTCTTTAGAGCTGCTTTAGTCTTTGTCTTTGAAGCTGAAGATGGCTTTATATATAACTGTGTTGGTCTGAAAACACCCTCAGAAGCCGCTGCCTGCACAGTGGCTCCGGACCCATCTGAGGATTGTTTCCGAGGATCCAATACCTTGAGTTACCAGAGGCCCAGTCGGCTCCACGTGGGAGTCGGAAGCGGCCTGTGGCTCTGAGGTAGTGGGTGTCAGGAGCTGTGAAAGCGCCTCACTGAGAACCGGCGAACCGACGACTAGCTTAGCGGAAGCCTCATCATCGGTTTTGGACCTCAGATGCCTGTCCTTGTCTTTATCCTTGCGTTTTTTAGAAGTTCCGGTCATTGGCTGTTCCGATGGCATAGTATAATTAAATCTTCGGCTGAAGTAATGAAAGGCAAAATCGTACCGACACTTAATAGCGCGTTGGTTAAATCTAGCACAAAACCGACAATAAGCAACGTCGTGGTCTGGGCATAAGAAGGAATACAGTAAGAAAGAAAATCCTTATGAGGTATTTGCTTCCCACAAGAAATACAATTATTAACTTTTTCTGACATCGGTCTGGAGCAAGACAGAAGTTTCCCCAACAGGGTACTTAGCTTTAATGAAGACTTCGGATCTGAAATTCGATTCTGAAAATCTCAGGAGTCGGCCGACCAGCACTTGCAAACTGCTTTTGCTTCGGGCACCACGTGGCAAGAAAGACTGAAGAAAATGGCTTCGGCTGCATCTTTTATATCCCTGGCGCACTGACGTCAGGGAGGAGGCGACGGCAACCGACACCGGACCTAGACTTTGGAATTCAGGCCGACTGCGGGTAGCCTGCCAGCAGGATAATCCAAGTGTAATGACCGCAACAGTGAAACACGATGAACAGCCTCAGTAGCCTCTCTGAAGAGTAAAGTCTACTCCCATCCAAACAGTTCTTTTGAAATGAACTAATCCACCAGTCCGTTTCCTTTCTAGGGCAGGACCTGTGAACTCCGGTGAGTAATTGAAGATGACAATATCTGGAACCAATGACCCTTTATGGTGGTTCTCCAGGGTGGAGCAAAGTTGTAGAAGTGATCCCCCCACCGCCCAGGACTGCAGAGTTGTCAGTGAGATTATCATTTTGGATGACTCTGTCAGCAACGGATGGGGTAAGGCCACATGAAGCTTGAGGGCCTTCCTTGAATTTCAAGGACATCCCCTTGTTTTTCATTGTCTAGCTCTAACAGAAGAAGTACTAGATGTGTGAGGAAGGGAAGAAAATACGCTCCCTAGGAAGGTGACGGCCTGCTTCTTCCTCGGGAAATCAACAACTAAGTTCTGGCCATTCTGGCTAAAGAACATATCCTCCCCAAAAAAGATTCAAAGATTGTGTCTTTATCATCTCCAATTTGTTAGACAATCTTAGCAATGTCATCCAGTAAAGGCATGCATCTGAAACTGTAGGAATATATAAAGCATCACCACAGTCAAACTTACAATAAAGCGCATGCACTCGGTATTCCACAATGTGAGACCATACAATGGATATAAAAAGTTTACACACCTCTGTTAAAATGCCAGGTTTTTGTGATATAAAAAAATGAGACCACAATAAATCATTTCAAAACTTTTCCCACCTTTAATATGACCTATAACCTGTACAATTCAATTGAAAACAAACAAATCTGTTAAGGGAAAAATATAAACAATAAAAAATGTACAATAAGCTGGTTGCATAAGTGTGCACACCCTTAAACTAATACTTTGTTGAAGCACCTTTTGATTTAATTACAACATTCAGTCTTCTTGGGTAAGAGTCTATCAGCATGGCACTTCTTGACTTGGCAATATTTGCTCATTCTTCCTTGCAAAAGGGCTCCAAATATGTCAGATTGCGAGGGCATCGCTTGTGCACAGCCCTTTTCAGGTCACCCCACAGATTTTCTATTGGATTTAGGTCTGGGCTCTGGCTGGGCCATTCCAAAACTTTAATTTTCTTCTGGAGAAGTCATTCTTTTGTTGATTTTTGGATGTATACTCGAGGCCATTGTTGTGTTGAAAGGTGAAATTCCTCTTCAGCTTTCCAGCAGATGCCTGAAGGTTTTGGGCCAAAAGTGACCACTATTTGGAACTGTTCATAATTCCCTCCACCTTGACTAAAGTCCCAGCTCCAGTTGAAGAAAAGCAGCCCCAAAGCATGATACTGCCACCACCATTCTTCACCATGGGGATGGTGTTCTTTTGGTAATGCGAAGTGTTGTTTTTGTGCCAAACGTACCTTTTGAAATTGTAGCCCAAAAGTTCAACCTTGATCTCATCAGACCATAACACATTTTCCCACATGCTTTTGGGATACCTGACGTATTGTTTTGCAAATTTTAGCTGGGCCCGGATGTTTTTCAGTGTAAGAAAAGGCTTCTGTCTTGCAACCCTACCACATAGGCCAGACATATGGAAAATATGGGAGATTGTTGTCACATGTAGTACACAACCAGTACTTGCCAGAAATTCCTACAGCTCCTTCAGTGTTGCTGTAGGTCTCTCGGCAGCATCCCTGACCAGTTTTCCTCTTGTCTTTTCATCAATTTTAGAGGGACATCAGCTCTTTGCAACGTCACTGTTGTCCCATATTTTCTCCACTTTTTGATGATTATCTTCACTGTGTTCCATGGTATATCCAATGCTGTGGAAATTCTTTTGTACCCTTCTCCTGACTGATACCTTTCAACAATCTGATCCCTTTGATGCTTTTGAAGCTCCCTGTGAACCATGGCTTTTGCTGTAGCAGGCAACTGAGTAAATGTCAGGAAATTCCTACTAGGACAGCTGAACTTTATTTTGGGTTAATCAGACTCTCTTTAATTGATGGCAGGTGTGTATCCAAGAAGACTGAATGTTGTAATTAAATCAAAAGGTGCTTCAACAAAGTATTAGTTTAAGGGTGTGCACACTTATGCAACCAGCTTATTGTACATTTTTTTTTTTTTATTTTTTATATTTTTCCCCCTAACAGATTTATTTCTTAATTGAATTGTACAGGTTATAGGTCACATTAAAGGTGAGAAAAAATTTGAAATTATTTATTGTGGTCTAATTTTTTATACCACAAAAACCTGGCATTTTAACGGGTGTGTAAACTTTTTAGATCCACTGTAGTTCCTCCATAAGCACGGAATCTGAGGGTTTACTGAGCTTCACCAGTGCCTTTCTCAACAGGTGGGATTGAAGCTCAAGTTTAAGTGTTTCTCTGAAACACTTGATGAATACAAAACTTGAACACATAAAAAATGAATAGACAGTTATAAAGCAGTACAGATGATAAATACTAGAATGCAATCTGGGTCAAAAGCCGACAACATTAAAAATCAATGTCAGATCTTACAAAGTAAAACAATAAAGTCCAGCACTGACAAAATGAGATTAAAACAAATAAAAGTAACATGTCAAATAAATAATAAATCTGAATGCTGAAAGCATAAAAAAGCATGCAGAGACAAAAAAAAAAATCCAAGGACAATCCAGTCTAAGCATGAAGCTTATGCGCCTAAAAAAAACAATGGAGCAATGAAAAAAACTTCAAAAATTAGTTCCCACGTGCACCTCCAATCAGACCTTTACCACACATCCACACAGGCATGAACGTCCATTTTTCACTTCAATAATCACAACCCCAAAGCCAAGTTCAAATTCGGTGTCAAAAGGCAGATAATGAAAGTCAACACTTGGCCCAAAAATCCAGCAGGCATCAGAAAAAAATAAGCAGCAGCCAAATGCCAGTAGCTAGTCCAAATAGCCAGCGGTAATACAAATGATAACAGCTGAACCGTTCACAGTTCTGATCCTGGAAGTCCCATTAAAGTCAAAACTCCCAGCAAACACTGAGAGCCCTTCCAGGTGGATGACACAGCAAACTGATGAACCCAAAATATATTACTACATAACAGTGAAATCTTAAAATAACTGAGAAGCATCTCAATAAATAAATACAATATAAGAGAGTTGTGGCCACCCACAGAAACAAGGACTGGTAAAATTAACATCCGAGTGTTAAACCCTCTTGTCGCAACTGTTAAAAGTTCTGGATCCACTGTCTGGCATCAAAGTGGTAAAATGCTGCAGTTTCTATGACCTAATCTGGACCAAACACATCAGGCAAATATCAGCAATGGGATGTTCGGTGAGAAAATCTTCCCTCTCAGACTGCACACTGTTGCCTTTTTTAGGGTTAATGAGGAAGATTCAGGGTGCCTCCAAACTAATCTGATAGAATCCCTATTCATGTATCTAAAAGCGAACTGACCACGGTTCCTTAGGCTTCTTCCCTTCAAACTCTGCCAAACACTTCTGGAAGGAAGAGATAGGGGCAGAGGGTGGTCTAAATTGTTTGTAATCTGCCTGAGGCCATCTCCAGTACAGTGGGTAATCATGAGAAGAAGTGGATAGAAGGATGGACTCATCCTTCTCCATTGCAGAGACAGGGACACAGATGTCAAGAAACTACCATGAATCCCA
The DNA here is from genome assembly GCF_019279795.1 of Protopterus annectens. Taxonomy (NCBI): domain Eukaryota; kingdom Metazoa; phylum Chordata; order Ceratodontiformes; family Protopteridae; genus Protopterus; species Protopterus annectens. The sequence continues at coordinate 1,380,090,627 of NC_056729.1, forward strand.
TTACCAAAAGTGAAAAGTATATGCAGAAATAGCAGTGTGACAGACTAACATGGCATCTGGGAATCTGGAACTACCACTGGATAATGGGGAGGTCAAAACAGTCCAGTGCAGAAACAGGTTTAGTGTAGGATTCAAGCTAAACTTCTTAATGGAGACTGTTACAAAAGACTCAAAATCCCATCAGGCATCAAGTATCTGCATGATGTCTATGCCCTGAAAAGTGAGCCGTAATTTGGGAAGACCAAATGAATCCTCTTTGACAAAGACTTGTTGCACCACATAGGCCTAGGAGGTTGACCCAAATGAAAAGTTCATAGTTGTGAGTTCCTACAATCTGTGTCTTTGCCCTAATGATTTAACAGACTGAGATCAAGGATCAAGATAACCATACCAGGGCCCCAACCAATCAGCTAAAGATAAGATGATGCAAGAATCTCATGATACCTCCCCCAAGGATGCACCTTCTTTAATCTCATGTTCCTTAATTGATTTCAAGCATTACTTAGGACTGGAGTCCTCCTTAATTAAAGTTAAGCTCACAATCTGAAAGGTTCAAGATGCTAGCTTGAACTCACACATACCTTCAATGAGATTTGTTCTGGACAAAGATCTCTAACTGCTTGTCTTGAAGTGATGCACTGGTCTATACATGGAGCTGAATGGAGGACCCTACCATCAGTCTTCACATGAAGATCTTAACCTGCTGCTATCTTTTTGGCATGGGCTAACAACATTTTCTACCTTCAACATCAAGTAGCCAGACTAAATCTCTGTTACATATGACAGTCATCAGTGTTATGCTTTTCTGTAAACAGTTCGGGCAATACTAGTGCATATTTTTTTTGCTTCCTCCTAGGACCTCGCCTGATAGATATACCACTAGTATCCACTCAGCCCATTTTCCAAGAATATGGCAGTCAGGCATTCCTGAAGTAGGTAAGACCCATTTGACCCAGTCATTCCTGCCCAAAAATGCCAATCAGCTCTCTGTCACTAATGGAAGTCCTAGATTGTAGCCCACCCTCTCCTGTCTCATCAGCTCCTCTGAGCTCTGCTTCTGCTGTCTACCCAGGGGAAGAACGCTTCTATAAGCCAAGTTCTTCTCAGCTGCCGGTGTGAAATGTATTGTGACCACACAAGCTCAACAGGCTTGAACTATACTGGTAAACACCTTGGCCTCTCACTAGGTGTTACTATTGTTTATAGGTTAGCTGCCCTTGTAGGCCATTTTGAACCTAGCCAATTTCCCTTTTAGTACTTAAAATAAAATGTCCCATCTGGATACAGAGTGGCTTTACCCATCCCATGGTCAATAATTACATACTACCCCTAATGAGAATAACTGGGATCAGACTATAAATAATTTGAGAGGACCTATGCATGCAATAAAGCAATTGGGAGCTGCCTTTGTCCATTAATATTACAGGGGGCGATCCTGGGTAAATTTTCTGTTTACCATCCATAGATGTAAGTTGTGCTTGAAAATGGACACAGATAAACTTTGTTTTATGTAAATGGGAGGTCTGTACCACATCAACAGTTTCCTCTGTGAGATATAAAAGATCCTCTCAAACTGTTCTGCTGATCCCTAGACTGAGTATTTCTGATGCCACTTGACTTACTGATATTCAGTAAATCCATCAGTAATGGGTCAAAAGATGCCTTGCAGGCCACTGAGTATAGTTGCAGAGCTTTGAGTCGGTCCATGTAGGCATGTTGTTTAGGTGCTGTATCCTTTTAGTAAGGTATCTCTGTAGGTATTCCAGTTGATGCATGTGTCTGTACAGACACATGCCAAAGTGGGCATTATATTCAAAGATTGACCTAATGAAAGCTGAGTAAATGGGGGACAAAAACATACCTAGATCTAGACAGGATTTCTTTGTTTATAAGCTGTGCAATACAGAAGGACTTTCTTACAACAGACACATGTTGGTCAAAAGTTAAGTCACTATCCACATAAGTTCCTAAATCTCGAACAACTAGGTCAGCTCTTAGCAGCATATTTGTCAATGTGATATTTCCCTGTGGTAGAAGACTTCCCACAGCATACGATAATGCATTTTGTGGCATTTTGTTTCAGTCCATGATTATGGCACCAGTTATTTATTTAAGACAAACCATCCTGCAGGAATGCTAAGCAATTTGGGGGATACAATGACTGCTTCTAGCTTGTAGATAACTGCAAACTTAGTTAGCCAGAGCCCTTTGGTATTGGATTTTACTTCAGAAAAGTAGATGCTACATAGGAGAGGTCCCAGCACAAAACCCTAGAGGACTCCACTGGTGACTGGTCTCTTTGTGGAGGTAGCTTCCCCTAGCTTGATTATCTGCATCTTACTTGTGAGCCAGTTTGCAATCTAGTGAGTGACACAGGGGTTTACTCCCAGTTTATTTAGCTTTTCTACTATGCCTGAGTGATGAATAGTTTGAAAAGCTTTGGACAGGCCAAGGTATGCTGTGTGCACCATTTTGCTTCCATCCATTGCTTTAGTGACCTTTTCAAAAAAAAAAAAAAATTCAAGCAAGTTAAGTAAGATGACCTGCGCTTGATGAATCCAAACTAATACAGGTCCAGTGTTTGGAGGTTCCCTGTGTTCTGACTGATTAATTCCATGATAAGTCTTTCCATGTCTTTCCATATAAGGCTGGTCACACTTATGGGTCTAAGAAGCAAACAATTCCTACCAGGTGAAGCACCTTCAAGAGCGAGAACAAATGCAAAAGAAATGAAACAAGAAGGTGCACCATGCGCTGTAAAACATGAAAATAATGACCTCTCTCCAGAAGGTAGCATCCAAATTTATTGTAGAACAGATAAAACGACTGCAGTAAAAGTTAGCGCTTTCGCGTTAATCACAAACGCTTCATCAGACACTTATGGGTCTGAGGAAGACCCTTCCTTATGCAGAGGGGTGACTGTAGCTGTTCTCCATTTACATGGTATAAAATCTGTAAGGAGCGTGAGATTGAACAGTGTTGTTAGGACTGTGGCCAATTTGTACTTTATGCTATTTAAGATGCATCCAGGGATATTGTCAGGACCCATCAATGCAGTATTTTTAGCTTTTGACAGCACTTTTAGGACTTGGTCTTGTGTGATATCTGTAAGCAAGACAATTTTAGGCATATCTTGAGTGACAGCTGCCTCCCTCCTCCCAAGAGGGCTGAACTGGCACCAACTGCTCACACCCATCCTCCCTGGCCAGTCACTGCTGAGATCTCTTTGGATAGGCAAGCCACCTCATCATGAGAGACCTCAGTCTGGCACATCACAAAGTGCTTGTCCAAATCAAGCCTGTAACCCCACAGGCCCACATGTCTCAAAGTGGGACTCTAACCTTTGCCCTTCATTCATCAGACAGCAAAAAGTACAGTTGTGTACACTTACTATAAATGTAGATGTTTAAGTGTATTCACTGTTGCAGTCATCACATTTGGGTTATCCTGCCAGGGGTAGCCCTCATTTGGCCTGAATATCAGAAGCTTAGTATTTCTGCATCGGTTGCTGTTGCTTCAGGACTGACGTCAGGTCGTCAGTGGTATAAAATCAGGCAACCGATGCCATTACATCAGTTTTTCTTACCTTGTCAGGAGTCCCCCAAATAGAGAGCTAGGTCATGGTGGAAGAACACCACCAGTAGAAAGTAAATACCAAAAATTCACTGTAAGGAGAGAGGAAGAGTGAGAGAGAGAGAGAGATAAGGGGGATGGAGGGAGGGAAACCAGGACTGCAACAGTGAATACACTTGAACATCTACATTTATGGTAAGTGTACACAACTGTACTATGTTCTTCGTGTTTCACTGTTGCAGTCATCACATTTGGGTTGATTCCCAAAGCTGAAGAAAGGGTGGAGGCGGTCAAGAAGACTGTGGGCTGGCTAGAATGCCCTGCAAGACTGTGGTAGCAAAGTCTGACCTGGACTTGGAGAAGATAGACAGTTGGTAGTGCTTGGTGAACGTATGAACAGATATCCATGTCACAGCCTCCAGGATGTCCCTTTGAGAAAAACTGCAGAGGTGGAAGTTGCCCTGGTGGAATGTGTCCTAACCCCCTTTGGGGGTGGTTTCCCATGCTGTTTGTAGCAGAAATGGATGCAGTGTGCTATCCATTTGGAGACTGTTTGTTTGGATATGGCCTTGCCCTCTGCCCCTGCTGCAAAGCTGACTAGCAATTGATCAGTCTTTCTAAAGGATTTAGTCCTGTCCAGATAGAATCTGAGCTGTCTGTGCACATCTAGAGAGTGCATAATCCTTTCCCCCTTGTTTTGTGGGTTAGAGAAAAAGGTGGGCAAATGTATGGATTGGTTGAGAGTCACACTGGACACCACTTTAGGCACGAAGGATGGGTTAGTCCTGAGTGAGACTCTGTCAGCATGGAAAATGATGAAGGGCTCTACAGCCATGAGTGCTTGTAGCTCTAATACTCTTCTAGCTGAAGTGATGGCCAGAAGCAAGGCCGTCTTCCAAGAGAGAAATTTTAACTCTGCTGAAGCTGAAGGTTCAAAGGGGGGTAGGATGAGCTTTTCCGACACAAAGTTAAGGTCCCAAGCTGGGGTAGGAGCTCTTCTGGGTGGCCTTAAGTTGTTAGCCCCTCTTAGGAACTGTTTGATGAGTGGGTGTGAAAAGAGAGGTGGGCTCTGTGCTGTAATGAGTAGAGATGGCAGAGGCATGAATTTTAATAGAAGAGAAAGACAGACCCCTGTGTAGTACATCTGCTAGGTAATCCAGGATGAGGGGTAGGGAGGGCTGTGCCGTTCCAGCTCCGTTAGCCTGGATCGAGGTGTAAAACTTTTTCCACTTGTCAGCATAGGATTTTCTAGTGCTGGGGCATCTGTCCTCAAGTATAACATCTAGGACTTGTTTGCTTAGGCTGGCAGCTTGAGGAGGGGTCAGGAAATAAGCCAGGCTGCCAGGTTGAGGGTCTGCAACTGGGAATGCATGAATCCACCATTCCTCTAGGTCAGGAGTGTTGGGATTTGAAGTAGGTGGCAAAGGTGACAGGCTGTGCAGCAGTGGGTACCAGTGCTGGCATGGCCAGTCTGGTGCAATGAGGATTGCCCTCGGTTTTTTCTCCCTTATTTTGAGCAGTACCCTTGATATGAGTGGTAGAGGGGGAAATGCATAGACCGAGAGGTTTACCCACTGGAAGGATAGAGCATCCACTTTCCAGGCCTTGCTGTGAGGTTCACTGGTGCAGAAATTTCTGAGATGATGATTGGAGTGGGAGGCAAAGAGGTCGACCTTTGGGGTGCCCCATTTCTGGGTTACAAGGGTGAAGGTTCTGTGGTCTAGCTGCCACTCGTGTGGGTCTAGCAGGTTTTTGCTTAAGTTGTCTGCCAGAGAGTTTAGAGAGAGAGAGTTGTTTGCCAGAGAGTTTAGAGAGCCTGGCAGGAATTGTGCTAGCAGGTGTAGCTGCATGGCTGAGGCCATGTGCCAAAGGGTCATGGCGAGCCTGCAGAGAGGATAAGAGTGAGTCCCTCCCTGCTTGCTGATATACCACATCAGTGTGGTGTTGTCTGTTTTGATCAGTAGAGGCCCCAGGGAGAGTAGGGGTCTGAAGGCTGTCAGGGATTGCTGAACAGCTAGCATCTCTTTTTGGTTGATGTGCAGATGTATTTGATTTGGGCTCCAATGGCCCTGAATGCACGTGCCATCCAGGTGTGCACCCAGGCATAGTCTGATATGTCTATGGTGAGGGTCTGGGTGGCGTGGTGTTGTGGTTGCAAGCTGCTGCCCACCAAAGAAAATCTTTCCTTAGACAAGGTATCATTGGTATGAGAGTTTCCAGGTATTGACAGTGTTGACACCAAAGGCTTTTTAGGTACCACTGTAGTTTCCTCATATACAGTCTGGCATATGGAAAGAGTAGGATGCAGGAGGCCATGAACCCTAGAGCTTGCAGGATTTTCCTTGCGGATAACTGGGTTCTGGTGGCTAGTTGAGAGAAGTAGCCTGTCAGGTAGGCTTGCTTTTCTGGAGTAAGGAATGCCATCTGGGATGCTGTGTCCAGGCTTGCTCCCAGAAATACAATTTTTTGTGTGGGGACTAGTTTTGATTTCTTTTCATTGACAGTATACCCCAGGGAGGTCAGTAGGTCCTTTACAAAAGTCAGGTGCTGTAACAGCTTTTCCTGACTGTCTGCCTGAATCAGGCAGTCTAAGTATGGGTAAATTTGAATATTTCTTTGTCTACAAAAAGTAATGGCGGGAGCCAGGCATTTTGTGAAAACTCTGGGAGCAGTGGATAATTCAAAGGGAAGCATAGAGAACTGACAGTGCATAGATCCTGCCCTGAAACGTAGATATTTCTTGCATGATTTCCTGATTGGAATGTGTAGGTAGGCCTCTTAAGTCTAGGATGGCTAACCAAGCATCCTTGGAAAGTATTGGTAGAAACTATTGGAGAGTGAGCATTTTGAATTTTGGTATCACCAGAAAGGTGTTTATAATGGATAGAGTGAGGATGGGGTGCCATGTGCCTTCTTTTCTGGGTACCAAGAAGAGTCTGGAGTAGAAACCTTGGCCTATCTGTTCTCCAGGAACAAGCTGTATTGCCCTCATGGAGAGCAGGGAAAATACTTGCTTTCTGGCCTCTGCCCACTGCTTTGGGGGAAGATCTGGGAACCCTTTTGGGGTTGGCAGAGTGTGGAAATAAAATTTGTATCCCTGGGACACTATGTTGAGGACCCATCGGTCATTGAAAATAGTGACCCAGTTGCTTGCGTAGAAGGAGAGTTTTCCTCCTAGGGGCACAAGCAGGTGGGTAGAGGTAAGGGGGGGGAGGGTAAAGTCATTGTGAGTTCTTACCATAAGGGGGTGGCTTTGCACTCCCTGTTTTTGAAGAGGAGGAACTCCATTGCTTAGATCTCTGCATTCCCTGGGGCTGCTGTCTGGGGGGTCTGCTTCCCCTGGGTCTGGGCTGAGCTGGCCTGGAGGGGGCAGGAAAGGACCAGTGTCTGGAGGGGCAATGCCTACTAAACCTCGGAGGCTGGACCTGTAAGAAATCTTTTAACTGTCTGCATAGATTTAGCTTTTTCTTCCATCTTTTTAAAGAACTCTTCTGCCTTGGTGCCAAATAAGTTGTCTTTGTTCAAGGGTGCGTCCAATAATTTGGATTTGACATGGTCTGGCTAGGTGTGTTCCTTAAGCCAAGCATGCCTTCTGAGGACAGAACCAGTGACTGCTGCCCTGAAAGATGTTTCTAGGGCGTCAGAACCACATTGCAAGGTGTGCTTAGTTACTTGACTTGCAAAATGAATTAACTGTTGCAATTCTTTATTTTATGCACAAGTAGGAAAGGAAGATATTTTTTGTTTGAGGAGTTCCCATGGCATGCTGCAGATAATTCAGCATATGGAACTGACAATTTAATGCTCAAATAGCAAGAGTAGCAGAGGTGGATACTTTTTTAGTCCATCTGTCTAAGCTCAGGAATCCCTATCTGAGGGGGTGGGATTCTTAGCTGAAGCTGCTTTAATTCCTTTAGGTCTTTGACAGATGACCTCAGGATCAGCAGTAGGATTTTTGAAAATAAATTTGTGAGAGTCAGGGACTCTGTAATACCTGTCAGGTTCCCTGGGAGCAGGAGGAAGGGTGTCAGGAGTCAAACTGGATTCCATAAAAACTTATCCACAACATCCAGGACAGGAGGAATGGCCAAAGATCTGTGCTGTGGTAGATCTAAGAATTCCGAGTCTCATTTTTGACTGAGGATAATCCTGACATTCCCACTGGAAATGCTCCCTTAAAGTATGAAGGATTTCCCCAAATGAAAAATCCTCAGGTGGAGAGGAAGAAGGAATGGATTCCAATGCATCAGAATCCTCATAAGCAGAGAGAGGTTGCATATCTTCATATTCAGATGCATCAGAGTAATCAGACTCCTGTTCAGATAAAACTACTGGGGACAACTTTCTTTTGGAAGGGGTAGCCTGGCTTCCCCTAATAAGCATAATAAGGTTTTCTGCCATTTTAAGCATTGGTGCCTGAGCTTGAGTCATCATTTTTTTGGGTGTGGTTCATACCCTGGGCCTTAGAAACTCGGTAGCTTTAGAAAAAATTGAAGACGCAAAAGAAGTCATCAGTCTGTGTCGAGTATCGATAGTGCAAAGTACTTCCTCGGAAGCTGGTGCCTGCTCAGCGGCTCCGAACCCATCCAAGGTGGAGACATCCGCATGATCCTTAGTCAAAGAAGAGTCTCGCGGCATACCGGACTCCGAAAGGGTCTCGGTAGCGGCCTGCAAATCCACAGAAGCGGGCATCAGGGGCTGCGAAAGCGCATCACTGAGGACCGGAGAACTGATGACTAGCTTAGCGGAAACGTCCTCAACAGTTTTGGACCTGTGCAGTCTGTCTCTGTCTTTATCCTTATGTTTTTTCTGAAGATCGGTAGTCGGGTGGCTTACCGAAGCCATATCGGAATTCGAGGACTGAGAGCGAAAATATCTAGCTACAATAAGGACCCGACAACGTAGAGTTCTGGCACTGAACAAAGCACAAAAGTGACAGCAGGGGACGTCGTGGTCTGGGCCTAAACAGGTGACGCAGTAAGAATGGAAGTCTCTGCGTGGTATTTGCTTTCCACAGGCGAGACAATTGTTAACTTTTTCTGACATCAGTCAGAGCTAGAAAAAAGGATCCCCAATGGGGTACTTAGCTTTAGAAGACTTCAACTCGGAAACGAAAACTCAGGTAGCGGCTGACCGGCACTCTTTTTGCAAAGGAGCCCGAAGCAGAAGCAGTTTGCACCAGAAATAAAGGAATATGAATGGATAATTAGGTTACAAGCAGTCTGTAAACCAGGATTAAATAGTGCAGTCAGCTTAAAACCTGTATTAGTGAAAAGACAGAGGGGAATTTTGTAAAATCTGTATGTTTCTTAGTAGTTGTTTTAGAATAAATGTTCATTGTTTTAATTAGACATTTTTTATATGTGGGAAAGTCTTTTTAGGAATTGTGATAGGCTGGCTAATATCATGTGATTTTAAGAAGTTCTTATTTAAATGGTGATGAATGCATATTGTTTGTAGTACTGATGAAGGGTGGTTAGCCCAAAAGCTTTGCAGCAATAAATCTGACTTTTTTGGTGTGATTTTGTTGTCAAACAGTATAACGCACAGGAGACACTCCAGGTGCAGTTGGCTGTTGACAAGACCTCTATTCAAATCAAATCTATACAAACCCCCAAATTTGACTCAAGATCCCCACTCCACCTATCTGGACCTCTTTGAATCTATCAAGATTCAACCCTCTACCCTGACCCTGGGCAGCTTTAACTACCCAGCCATAGACGAAAAACTACTCATGCCAGAATGCAAGTGCCCAAAGATCCCTCGATTTTATCAATGCAAATGCCTTGGAACAACTAGTCGATATCCCCACAAGATATGATATCTTGAACTTGATATTAACCAACATGAGTAACCACTGCAGCACTCCTATAGTATCATCCTCCCTGGTAAGATCTGACCATAAAGCGGTCACTTTCAAAGTTAGCATCTCCCCTGACCCCACTTTAGCTAGAGTCAAACAAAAACACTTCTCCAAAACTGATTATGACTTCCTGAAGGATGGTATAAACAGCTTTATCCCTCTGCTGGAACTGTCACCAATGTTCAAATCTACACCAAAGTACTATACGAGCACTTATATAGATGCATGGAATCAGGAATACCTGACCGGACAAAATCATCCTCTGCAAGGAAGAGTAAACCTGTCTGGTGGACATCTGCAATAAATACACTATTTAACAAAAGGAAAAAGTTGCTGTCCAGGACCAGGAAGGAGCAGGTGCTCAATTGGAAGCAATCTCTCCTTAGCCTGAACAAGCAAGTAAGAGCACTTGTGAAATCCCCTAAAGCCAACTTTGAGTCCAAACTGGCCACATCTACTAGATACAATCATAAGGTCTTCTTCACATATGTCCCCAGTCTCAAAGGAAGCACCCAGATCTGTTCAGAACTGGTAGTCAAGGACACCACATACACAAATACTGTAGATATAGCCTACCTATTGGCTGACAGATTCAGCGAAAACTTCACCCCTCTGTCCCCCCATCAGTAAATGAGGATATCCCCAGTACCTGCTCCCCTCCCCCTTATCTCTAGGGAACAGGTCATCAATGCCCTCACAAAAGCAAAAAATACAGCCTCCATGGGACCTGATAACATTCCAGGCTGCATCCTACATGAACTCAGGCATGAACTTGCAGCACCATAAGGCATCCTATTCAACCAAAGCCTGAGTACAGGCTTTGTCCCAGCCAAGTGGAGGACAGCCACTGTCATCCTTTTACATAAAGGTGGAAATTGTAGGAAATTATAGAAAATTATAGACCTATCAGCCTAAATAATCTGATCTGCAAGGTCATGGAAAGGATTATCATGGACCTCATTAACGGGGACAGTGGCAAACTCAAAACACTCAACCTCACACAGTTTGGCTTTGAAAAGGGGAGGTCATGTCTGTGAAACCTGGTCGACTTCTTTGAAACAGTCACCAAAGTCATGGATGAGGGGAAGACCGTACACACCGCCTACCTTGACCTGGCCAAAGCCTTTGACACTATTCCCCACTCGGGCATAATAGATAAACTCTGTCAACAAGGCATCAATCCATATGTTAACAGATGGGTAGCAAATTGGCTCACTGATAGAACCCACCTAGTCAAAATAGGGGAAGTCACCTCAAGCAGTAGACCCATAACGAGCGGCATATCCCAGGGATCAGTCTTGGGGCCTCTGTTATTCAGGATGTACATCTCTGAGGTGCAGACCAAAACCAGTGGGTTATGACTGACCAAGTTTGCAGATGACTGCAAGCTGGGCATGGTCATCAATTTTACAAGTGATGTGGACGTCCTTGAAGAGGGTCTCACCCAAACAAATGACTGGTGCCAGAAACATGGCCTCAAGCTGAATGCTAAAAAATGCATCATCATCCCTTTTGGGAAAAGTGGCATCCCCACATATTATCACATTAATAACAACGTCCTAAGCACGCAATCAGTCATGAGGGATTTGGGCACCCAGATTGACAGCAACCTGACTTTTGACCACCATGTTCCTTCTATTATAAGGGAAGCTTTCTACATAGCCCACCACATAAGTAAGGGCATCTCATCCAGGGACAAGGAGGTCATAACATCCCTGTATTCTTCCCTTATAAGGCCAATTATTGAGTACAATGCCCCCTTCTGCATTTACCTCACAAAGCACATGCAGTAGCTGGACAGACCACAGAGGTTCCTTACCAGAAGAATCCAGGGTCTCAAACATCTACCTTACACAGATAGGCTAAAAGCCCTTTCCCTCTACTCAGTTTCATACAGACTCCTCAGAGGTGACCTCTGCCTGGCATACAAAGCAATCTCAGACCTCGCTTTGATGGGACTGCTGCATATCCGCAAGTCACACTCCACTCGAGTAACCCACACGCGTGACCTCAAACTGGTCTGTGACATCAATAGTACTTGTTGGCGGGACAGATTTGTGTCCCAGAGACTCCCCCCATCTGTGGAATAGACTCCATCTCCATGTCCAGCAGAGTACCTCATTATCCCTTTTCAAGCACAACCTGGATAACTGGATGGGAAACGGAAAATATACCCCTAGGATTCCACCTGTGTCCCTGCTGGACAGGGGCATTTGGTGCTGACTTTTCTAAACATGAGCTAAAGTCTTGGCTTAGAAGGGCCTCAGGGCCAACAGCCTAAGTAACTTCTTATGATCCTAAGTAATTGAAAAATGTCTATTTTGTCAACAATGGGAATTTAGATGGACACAAAGTGACATTTTTGTTACTGTCTGTTAAAAAACACACCCCAAAACAAACAGAGAACACTTTTTGAGCTGTTAACTACTTTGGCTACTACCTTTATAGTATTTATCTCATCTTCATATCAAAACATTTGTCCTAAATAACCATTTTCTCCTTTTTTTTTTTTTACTTAATTTGTACCTTGTCATTAATGCCCTAGGCTTTTTCCTCAATTAACATTATCTACAATGTTTGTGATATCAAAGAAGCACATTTTACAATACACACAAATCTATATTGCAAGAAAAACACACTGCATGGTGGAACAAAGTGCCCTTACGTCAAATAACAAATCCAGCATACCTCAGCAAAAACATAAGGACACAAACATGGCCACTGTTAAAACAAAGCATTTTAATATGAAACTGACAACTAAAACAACAAAATAAAACAGAAGATGAGTCAGCAATAAATAAATCTGATAAGCACTTTCACTCCAAAAGAAACTGTGCTTCCTCAGATCATAAACCATAAAATGCTCATTACTTCATTCATATATCATAATATATGATCAATATAAAATCAGCAAATAGTATGATACAAAAATCTATCCAATCTGCTTAAAAGGGGGTGGAGTTGATAACAGATTACATTCATAGAACACAGTCAATAAGAAGTTAAAAGCAGCTGAACCAATCAAATTATCTAAAAATGGGGGGTGATTTCCAATGAGGCTTCATTGGTCCATTTTAGTTTAAACTATGTCCCTTGTCAGCTCGCAACAGTATAATCCACTTTGACTCATTTTCTTCTATTTTGTTTATTATACCTCCTAAGCTAGATGTAATTTTTGTAATTTGTAGCACTAAAAAGACAAAGGAATGTGTATTCCCACAAAATAAAAACTCGTATTAAGAGATCTATCAGAGGTCTTATTTATATGGATATCCAGGAACTCAATATCATGTTCAGGCATATTCATGGCAAAGAACAAAATAGATCTAGTACAATTCAAATATTCCACAAAACTAAATAATTTAGTCACTGAACCTGCCTACTCTAGGAAAACGTCATCCACAAATCGTCAATAAAACTTGATACATCTGGAAAAAGGGTTACCTTCAAGTAACTGAGTGATGTCTCATTGTGCCAACACTGAGCTGGCATAACTGTTGGCACCAGGTATCCACATAGCAACCTTTAATTTCTGGAGAAAATAAGTATCCCGGGACAAGAATACATTATTATTCAAAATCAACTCTATAAACAGAAAGATTAAATTAATCTTGCCAGCAGAATAGTCTGAGTTACTGAAAAGGAAATCCCTTGCTAATACAATGGCTTCTTTATGCCGGATAACAGTAAAGGGCAACTTAACATCCAATGTAACTAAAAGGATATTGTCAATGTCAGTTAAGCTTTGGAAACAGATGTATAGGGATTGTAAGAAGTATTTAGTGTCCCTCAACACTGTAGATGTTTCATCTAATACAGGTCTTATCATTTTCTCTACATATACAGATACAGTCTCTGTCAACCAACTCTTACCAGAAACAATGGGTATCATTGGTGGGATGTTTGTATATTTTTTGGAGTTCGTATAAAATGGGGACTAATGGGGAATCAACCTTCAAATATTCATGCAGATCTTTAGTAATATAACCACTCATAAGACAGTCAAACAGTTCTTTATGCAATTTACAAATAATATCATCCAAGTATTTCTTGCTAATACAAGAATATGTGGAAGTATCTGATAGTAGGAGTCATCATATTGGTGTCACAAAATACACGTTCCACGAGTACTATGGCTCTGCCTTTGTCTACTGGACGAATAACCAAACTATCCATTTCTTGTAGTTCTCTAACAGCCATAAACTTGTCCTTACTGAAATTGAAGAACTTGTCCTTGCATTTAACTTGACTGTCACAAATAGCTAGATCTGAATTACAAACCTTCATGAAAACATCCAGGGTCAGTTATAGGGAAGGCATGAAGCACCTGAGCTTCTTAAAGACATCCCTCGCTTGGCTAGTTGGAAACATCAAACGAAGCATAACATTTCTTGTGAATAACTTCAAATCAAGAACAGAATCAGTGAAGCCAGATGTTCTGGCAGGTATAAAAGATAATCCCTTCTTCAGAAGGGACAGTTGTGAATCAGTGAGTGCAACAGAAGAAATATTCCAAACTAAGGATTCTTCATGGGACCTCACATCTGCTTGGTGGTATGATGTGTGGGTGGATCCTGGCTGTATTTCCTCCACTTCCTTATCCTGCTGCGAGACCTCCATGAGGTTAAAACATCTTTATTGATAATAAGATTATCAATAAGATTAGAGGCACGGAGATAACCAATAAGAAATATATATATATATATATATATATATATATATATATATATATATATATATATATATAATAAGATCAGTTCATTTATTTATTTATCTATCTATTAAGAATATATAGAGTTTATCTATATATATATATATATATTGCACCAGCTCCACATATATAAAAATGAATTAAATGGGACCTTTGATTATTATTAAATATACTAAGCATGCCATTCAATGCACTCTATAGTACATTTTATAGTATTTTTGTAATACATTTTTTACAACATAGTACTCATATAGTACCCATATGGTCATATACTACTTTATATAATTATATCTACATATTTTTACTTCATGTTGTTTTAGCAGAATAGTTTTTATCTGGGTTATACCTAGATACATAGTATGGGTTATCTAATAATACGAATAGACATTGTAGATAAGAGACAAAAACTAGCTGTGATTGTCTATATTGATTATATTTATTTTATTTTATTTATACTAAAGTATCATATAACATATGAGGTTTAGGTTATGAAATCTATTGATATTTATATGTATATATTTTTTATAGTAACAATGTCTTGTATGTAACATTGTAATATGTTATTATAGTAGCGCTATTCCATATCCATAGGCTAAGCAAAGACAATTTCTATAGCTGTTGCTTTAAAGGAGGAAATTAATGCCTAATTATTTAATCATTTAATTGTTAGCAGACAGGAACATTGTTTGATTGACTAATGAAATGATTGAGTAGAGTATATAAGATGAAGGTTTTCACTTGGATAATGTAACCTGATGAAGCATACTCGGTGTATGTGAAAGCGCTTGTTCGTTTTACTTTGTGGTGAATAAAGAACCTTTTTACTTCATGGTGGATTCCGTGGTTTTTACTTAGTATCTTTATTGATAATGGTAGAGAGGGAAAAAATGATGTGCTTCCTGTGGAAGCTACAATGGTGGTTTTCCTCTGGTCGTCTCCTCCTAAAGGTGAAGAGTCCATGTTGATCAATCTCACAAGCTCAGAGTGAGGGCAAATACTGGGGGCTGCATCAGCAACAGCAGCAATACCTGTATTAGTCCCAATACCCCAGTGGCACGTGTATTCACAGGGTCAACAGCCACTCCTGGTAGCAAAACTTCATCTTGGTCTGAATCCATAGTGATAGTAATTCCATTAGATGTAACTTTACCAACTGTATCTACACTTGCACTACTAGTAGCTATGTTCCTATTAACCCTTGGCTAAGAAAACACATTTTCACTCCAGAACTCAACCAAGTCCCTATTAAGCTTCTTATTTTTCTGCATTAAAAGCCTGTTCTCAAATAATAATAGGTTGCTCGTTAACTCATCCATAGCATCACAAAAACATCAAATGTAAAACCGTCCTGAAAACACTGAAAGAGGGCACTAACTTCTTGCAGAAGGGTGTCCCCCATGGGTCTAAAAAAGTCTACAAGCAGCCTCATATAGTTAACACCCATTTCCAAATTCAATTTTTGCCACTTGGCCAAGAGGTCTGGGTAGGATTCACTATAAGTGGGCATCTTGTTGATCCTAAGTCTTCTGGGTGGTACTTTTAAATGAATACACACTTCGAAATGAAGCCTTTGGTACTGCAAATGTTTCAATTTGAACAAGTTATTTTCTAACTGCTTAAATAAAGATCAAAAGGACTCCACACCGAAATCAAGTGTTTATCCTCTCATCATTTCTGGCCACACTGAACATTAACAATGGATTACTTTCCATTGATAGTAACTTTGCAAATTATTTGTGTCATTCCAAATGTCTACTAGAGTCCATAGTATTATTAGGATTGTATTCTAATTTGATATTAATGGTCTTAGCCATGATCTCACCAGTAGTAACAAAGAAGGTGAATGCAAGAAAAACACACTACATGGTGGAACAAATTGTCCTTATGTCAAATAACAAATCCAGCACACCTCGGCAAAAACATAAGGACACAAACACAGCCACCATTAAAAACAAACCACATTAATATGAAACTAACAACTAAAACAGCAAAATAAAACAGAAGACAAGTCGGAAATAAATCTGATAAGCACTTTTACGCCAAAAGAAACAACTTCCTCAGATCCCAAACCATAAAATGCTCATTACTTCATTCATATATTATAACATCCAATGATAATACTCCAACATCACATGTTAAAATCAGCAAATAGTATTATACAAAAATCTATCCAATCAGCTTAAAAGAGGGTGGAGCTGACAACAGATACATTCATATTCCTATTTAACACACTCAATAAAAAACTAAAAGCGAATGAACCAATCAAATTATCTAAAAAGGGGACATTTTTCAAATGAGACTGCACTGGTACATTTTCGTTTAAACCATGCCCCTTGTCAGCTCACAATAGTATAATCCACTCTGACTCATTTTCTTCTATTCTATTTATTATACCTCCTAACCTAGATGTAATTTTTGTAATTTGTACACTAAAAAGACTAAGGAATGTGTATTCCCACAACATAAAATGTGCTTGGCTAGGGCATTGTAAGTATTAGAAACCCTGATGTCATATAATGCTCCTAAACTAGCTCTCTCAAAGAACAGTTCATCTTACCGACATAAAAACACAAACATGCAGTGCATCTAGCTAGGAACACTTTATTCCTGGTGGAGCAATCTGCATAAAAAGAAAGGTATAAGTACTCCCTGTACTTGGATGGATACAAATATTAGCATTACCATCAATATAATTACAACAGCGTCAGTTTTCTACACTTAAAGGTCACTTGCCGATGAGATCAGATAAATCACAACATTCAGAGTTCTGCTTACAACAAAGTAAAAGTTTCAAAGATTTCATATTTTAAAAAAGGAACTTCAGTTCTGGACTCACCACATCTTGTATCTTCTCATCGGGTAACAAAATGTTCCAATTCTTTTTGAAAATTCTACATATATTGGCAACATTAGAAGAGTAGAATAAAGGCATGCCAAGTTTAGGGGGATCGGATCTAACAGAATAATTGACAAAAGAATGTGGAGGTTCTGAGAAATAGGGTTTAGCCCAACCTCTCCTCTCCAAATCTGAAGTTGACAAACATTCATTCATATCAGAGTGGGAATAACCTCTTGATCTTAGTTCACTCCTGAAACTAGACAATTGCTGTTCAAATTGAATGTCCACACAAGTAAGTGAGACAGCCTAACACCCTGACCCTTAACGATGTTTTAATAAGTATATTTGGGATGCATACTTCTCCTGTGTAAAATGTGGTTCCTTCTACATGGTTTCCTATATAAACTCATAGTAAGATGTTCATCAGAGTTCTTACTTGTATTGACATCCAGGAACTCAATCTCATGTTCAGACATATTCGTGGTAAAAGACAAAAAATACATAGTAAAATTCAAATATTCCACAAAGCTAAATAATTCAGTCAAACCTAACCATAGCAGGAAGATATCATCCACAAATCTTCAATAAAACTTGATATACATGGAGAAAGGGTTATCTTCAAGTATCTGAGTGACCTCCCAATGTGCCAACCCTGAGTTGACATAACTTAACACAAGATGTCCCCACAGCAACCCCTAATTTCTGTAGAAAATAAGTATCCTTGAACAAGAACACAATATTATTCAAAATAAACTGCATAAATAGGCAGATCAAATTAATCTTGCCTGCAGAATGAATGGCCTGATATATTGAAAAGGAAATAATTTGCTAATACAATGCCTTCCTCATGTGGGATAACAGTAAAAAGTGACATAACATCCAATGTAACCAAAAGGATCTTGTGAATATCAGTTACACCTTGGGAACAGATACACAGGAATTTTAAGAAGTATTTAGTGTCCCTCAATACTGTAGTTGTTTTGTCTAATACAGGTCTTATCATTTTCTCTACCTATACAGATAGAGTCTCTGTCAGCAAACCCTTACCAGAAACAATGGGTCTCATTGGTGGGTTGGTGGGATGTTTGTGTATATTTTGGGAGTCTGTACAAAACAGGGACTAATGGGGACTCAACCTTCAAACACTCATACAGATCTTTATATAACCACTCATAAGACAGTCATACAGCTCGTTATGCAATTTACAAATAACATCATCTAGGTCTTTCTCACTAATACAAAAATACGTGTGAACTGACAAGGGGCAGGGATGGTTTCAACGGAAATATACCAATGAAGCCTCATTTTAAATCACACACCCTTTCTGGATAATTTGATTAGGTCAGCCACTTACAGCTTTTTATTGTGTGTGTTGTATAGGAGTATGAATATAATCTGTTGTCATCTCCACTCCCTTTTAAGCAGATTGGATAGATTTTTGTATCATACTATTTGCTGATTTTACCATGTGGTGTTGTTGGAGTATTATTATTGGATGTTATGACATATGAATAAAGTAATGAATATTTTATGGTTTAGGATCTGAGGAGGTGCTGCTCCCTTTGGTGTGAAAGGGCTTACCCGATTTATTTCTGACTAGTCTTCTGTTTTATTTTGTTGCTTTAGTTGTCAGTTTCGTATAAAGTGCTTTGTTTTTAAATCTATATTACCTATGTTTTAAAGTCATAAAAATTATAAGAACTTGATGAAGTAATCTCACTTTTAACATTATTAGCAGCATGCATTTGTATGTCAATTGCGGTGTCGGATTTACATAAATTAAATCACAACATTAGTCAATGTATTTATTAAACTGCAAGTCTTTAAATGTTTATCTTCATATGATTACTTTTCACTCTCTCAGAGTAGATTATATAGCTAAGTGACTAGTAAAACACCATTACCAAATCTACAGATCTCTACAATCCTGTTACTATGTGAATGGAGGAGGGTACCTACTGAACAGAATTTTAACTTTCTACTCACTGTTCTTTTTTGTCCTGTGTGAAGTTACTTTAAGAAATGTGACTTACTGCACTGAAGTCCATCTCAAACAATACAGCATCAACTGCTTTTTATATCACATAGAATTTATATTGTTTGAAAATTAATACATTATATCTCTCTGTGACATGTTTAGCTTGTGAACATGTTATGTTTATGCATAGAAACACATTTTTTATTGTTTTCACTTAATGAAATCTGACTCATTTATTCTGTCTGTGCACAATCAAATTTGTCTTTAAAACATTTTACTGGAAGGTTTGTAGTACATAAAGTACAGATAAGTAAGTAAACTTACCATAACAGTAGATGTTCAAATGATCACTGCTGCAGCAGTCTTAGATATAGGGATTACATCCTGCCAAGGATATAGCAGCTGGCCAGCTTCCAAAGCTTCAGAGGCCCTTCCACTCCCCTAAACTATCAGACAGCTCGAACTTTGGGTGCCAATCCCTTCAGAGCTTTCCTGCCAATAGACAAAGGGAGGCTGAGCCATGAAAGGATAATCCTAGGAACAACAAAAAATAAATTTCTAGTCTCCCACAAGGACACAAGTGCTCTTCAGCAATTACATTCTGCTTGTTGAACACACTCAAGCAAATCTGCAGTCTGCGGCTACCACTCCACCCATACAGTATAAGAAGGAAACAGCACTGCAAATTAAACAAGGATATACATTTTGAGCCTCAACAGCAGAGGCACACTCAAGCAAATCTGCAGTCTGCGGCTACCACTCCACCCATACAGTATAAGAAGGAATCAGTACTGCAAACTAAACAAGGACATATATTTTGAGCCTCAAGAGCAGGATCATTCCACCCAGGCATTCTACTTGTATATTTTATGAGAGTGAAGCTATTACACTAGCAGTATTTCTTAGTAGTTCTCAGAGTGCTAATAAAACTGACTGTTGTAGCCTTGTGTCCCCCCCATCTAGTACAGTAATCCTAACTGTCCAATATAAAGTATACATTTAATTCAGATCCCTGTGACTAAATTAACCAGCAAGCAGCCCTCTCACTGCTTTCTGCCTTAGTTTATATCACTTGGAGGCCACCTGTTTATTTGCATCTCTATACATTCCCCTTCACTGCTAATGTATCTCCCTACTCTAATCTGTGCACAAACTGGTTACTAATCAGCAAGTCTATGTGAAGACACACTCCCAACCCTAATAACCTTTGCTGTCTCTTCTCTCCTTCACTTTACAGGTAAGTTTGAATCATTGCTTACCCTCTCTGAGGCCTTCACTGATTTCCACTGATTGCCTCTCTGGTTTCTTTGCATTCCACCTGGTTTACACCCCTAGTGCTATCTCCCTCCACCAATATTAAGTCTATATTAGAATCCTGCTGAGCATGGAGCCATCTTTAAATTTCTAGTCTCCCACCAGGACACAAGTGCTCTTCAGCAATTACATTCTGCTTGCTGGTAAGCCATTAGACCTCAGAAATGTGTTTAAAGTGTTCAGATTTGTAAAGTAATACTTACTTTTTTCTCTTGTCTTGGTGGGCTCTGCCCTGCTCCATTCACCCTCGCTGAGGCTCGGGCTCTCTCCGTTCCCCTGCCCTGCCTCCTATTCCCTCCCGCCCCCACTACCTCTACATTTATAGTAATCACAGCCACACCCACAACTCACCCTCACATCACCTTCACCAATCACAGCTCCTCAAGTCATAACATATTATACCACACCAACTTGCTCCACACAAAATATTCCCAATCACTCTCATTCCCACTAGGCATTTTTACATCACCCACACTACTTCCCCATCCACATATAGTGCAACCCTATAATTCCTATTCAGACCCCCCCACACCTAGAACCATCTTGAACTTTATAACCATGACCATCACACAACTAAGTCTAGTCTGTCTTCTCATAATTCTTTACAACACCACAAGCTATCACTCTAGCAATATCCCTAAACTTAGTAGCACAACACTACATTATGCACTCTCATATACAGACACCACACATTATAATAATATCTGCCCACAATTGTTCAAGAACTACATAACGGACCAATTCAGAACTAAACACATATGCTCTCATTCCTACTCCAAAAAAACACAATACTTTCTCACACTCCTCACCAAGCTCCAACATCTGTATCACCATTTTAACACCAGGCTCACCATAAGTGGGGATATCCAACCCGACCCAGGCCCAAATCCATCCTGTCCAACACAAACTGCTCCAACACAAATGTCAGAACACCCCCACTATCTTCATCCCTGAGCAAATCAACAACAGCAGCAAAACCAACCATCTTAAGTATCAAAAATAAAATACCTGAACTCCAGGCCACAATAGCACACTACTCCCTAGACATAGTTGCTTTAATAGAAACCTGGCTAAATAAAAACATAGCTAACCCAGACGTTCTCCCTACTGGCTACAATATCATTAGACAAGACAGAACACTTTGTAAAGGAGGTGGAACTGCCTTACTGTACAAGTCCAATTTAACTGTCATCAATTACCAAACTCCTACCCCTCCCCCAATAACTGGAACATACTTATCTCACAACTTCACAATTAAAAGGTCATCATCACAATTGTGATCTATATTCCACCTGGTAATACACCTGCTAGCCTTGAAGACTTCTTATCCTGGTGTTCTTCCACATACTCACAAGAGACCCTTATTCTGGGGGACTTCAGCCTAGATTGGTTCACCTGTATATCAGAACCACCAAGTAATCTAATAAATCTCCATGGCTACCAGCAGCTAGTCCAAATTTCAACTAGATGTGATAAAAAATCTAAAAGGGAATCCATCCTTGACTGGGTCCTAACTAACAACCCCACATTGCACCCTCACACAGGCAGTCTCCCAGACACCTTAAGTGACCACAACATAATATACTTTATACGTAGTAGAACAAGCATATGCAAAACCACTAACTATATATCCACTAGAAACACAAAAAAAATTCTCTCCCGAGGTCCTCAACACTTTACTCTGTAACTGTGACTGGACCCCCCCTAAAAACCCTCCCACTCGACCAGGCTATAGCATATTTCAGCCAAACTTTTCTACAACACTTAGACACTGTCGCTCCATTGCGCGAAATCAAGGTTAGAACCTCTACAAACCCTTGGCTCAGTAAAAAAAACAAACAAATCCTCAAGTCCAGAGACACTGCCTGGCTTTACTATCAAAAAAACAAAGAAACACAAAGCCTAACTAAGTACCAAGAACTGCTCAACCGTGCAAAAAATGCATTAGGC
Source organism: Protopterus annectens (assembly GCF_019279795.1). Lineage (NCBI taxonomy): Eukaryota > Metazoa > Chordata > Ceratodontiformes > Protopteridae > Protopterus > Protopterus annectens. The sequence goes on from NC_056729.1 coordinate 1,380,112,855, forward strand.
TGGACAAAAAATCCTGCTACACAACATTACAAACTAAATACCAACACAACCCCCAAACATTTTGGAAAAATGTAAACCAGCTACTAAAATCCACCCAAAAGGCTACCCCCAAACCAACCACCCCTGACACTAAAGTTCCCATTGAAACACAATTCAGCTCCCACTTTGTGAACTCAATTCTATCCTTAGTATCACAGGAGAGTTCCTTCCTCACTATCCCCCCCAACACAAATAACACCAATACAAGCTTTACCCTCAAAACAGTTTCCACCACTTCAATCAAAAGCATGCTCTCCAAACTAAAAACCACATCAACAGCAGCCGACCTACTCCCCAGCTATTTCTTGAAACTCACAGCAGATGTTATTGTTATCCCAGTCTCCACTCTCATAAACAGATCAATTGTTGAAAACTATGTGCCCAAACTCTGGAAAATATCCTATGTTACACCCATACATAAAGGCGGGACCTCCACTGAACTTAATAACTACAGACCCATTGCTTTACTCTCCCCCCCTGGCCAAAATCCTAGAAAAATGCATCCATACCCAGATGCTAAACTATCTCCTAGACAGCAACATCATGTCACCTACTCAGCATGGTTTCATAGGTTTCACCTGCCCATAGTACCACTACAGTCCTCCTCTGCTTCACAGACACAGTAAACCATCTTAAAAATGAAGGCCTACAGGTGTCAACTCTTTTTTTGGATATGTCCAAAGCATTTGACACAGTCTCATACCAAATCCTGCTAAACAAACTAAACCAATATCACCTATCAAATTCCACTATTACCTGGTTCCAAAGCTACTTAACTGACAGGTACCAAGCTGTGAAATGGGAAAATTCTCTCTCTCCTCAGCTGCCCATAAATATAGGAGTCCCACAGGGTTCAATCTTAGGACCACTATTATTCACAGTCTTTATAAATGACCTCCATACCTCCGCACAGCATGCATCTATCATTCAGTACTGTGCTGCACAAAACATTCCCACACTCCTGCAAACAACTCAACTAGCATTCTCTGACATTGAAAACTACCTTACCAAAGCCCAACTTATTCTCAATCCAAAGAAAACTCAGCTTATGATTATAACCAGTTCTAACAAAAACACATAACAATTAATTCGCTATCTACTCCACAAATGCTACTCCAATCGCTCCAGTGGCACAGGCTAAGCTATTGGGAATAACCATAGACTCCCACCTAAAATTTGACAGTCATCTCAACTTAAAAAAAGTACATGCCAAACTGGGATCACTCCACTGCATCAAACCACTTCTTACCAACAACACAAGATTAGCCATTGCTCACTCCCAACTTCTATCCACCCTACTATATGCATCTCCCATTCTGACTAATCTCAATAAAACTGAACTAATCAAAATGGAAGCCTGCTACAACAGAATTGCCCGCTTTGCTGCAAATTGCTCATGTAGAACTCATAACTGTACTGCTTTGAGACAGCTCCACTGGCTTGAACTGCCCAACCTCCTAACCTACAATCAGCTCTGCCTCTGTCATTCTATTACCTCCCCAATAAGGGTCCTGCCCTGAAGAACCTAGTACAACATTACTCAGAAAAAAGGCCTATTAAATCATTAATAAACTACTACTAGAAGTCACCAACAGCTACAATAGCTTTGGAGATGCGCTATATAGTAGTTCAGTGGCTAAAAAATGGAACTCTGTCCCCACTAGCATCCAAAGCCTCCTTTAAAGACTTCATCAGGCAACATCTCAAGCAAAGTTGGCAGTGCTATGATTGTTCCCCAGGCTAGTGAAAGCAGATAAGGTATACATACTAAATCTAGAGTACTTGATAATAGTTTTCAGTCTTACTCACAAACACTGGCTAATCTACAATGTATGTTCTGTACCTGTGTACTATGTATGTATTCTACCTATGTTCCAAATTTCAGCTGTACACCACAAATCTATTAAGTACCTTTATTTTTAAATTAATATTTTTTGTTTGTTCTCTCCACTGTAACTGTTGATGTGCTGCATACCACTGTAAAAACATGTAATTTGTGTGTATACTGATCATGTCTAAATAACTAAATGTATCTGTAATTTTTCTTTGTGGAGCTTTTCTCCCCAGGCCTCTGTTGAAAAAGGGCCTTTTCGACTCAGACACCCCCGGTTAACAAATGTAAAATAAATAAATAAAATAAAATGTCCACACCCTGGCATAAAAAACATACCAAAAAACACTGGGGGATGAAGGTAGGGAGGAGCTTCATCATTCAAACACTTACTGTTATGTTAAGTTTATTTACAAAACTGTACTAAGTTCATCATATTGATCACTGTTGCAGCAGCCTTAGCTACATGGGTAGATTATTCTAGCTGACTACATTTGGGAGGTGGCTGGAGAAGAATCCAGGAGCCCCTGAAGAATGGTCCTAGTAAAGCCAAACCTGAACCTAGAAAAAGAATCAAGCTTACAGTGCTTTGCAAACGTATGTACAGAAGACCAAGTAGCAACTTCTAGAACACTTCTAGAGTCCAACCCCTTCCAAAAAGCCATAGATGAAGCCAAGGTCACGGTAGTGTGTACCTTGACCCTGTCTAGAATAGTTTTGTTGTGGAGAGAATAACAAAAGGTAACGGCCTTTGACAACCCTTTGGAAACAGTCTGTTTGACACAAGTTGGCCATTCTTCTTAACTTGACAGGAAATGAACAGCTGATCTGAACATCTAAAAGATTTAGCTCTGCCAAGATTGTACCTGAACTGTCTAAGGCCAGTCAAGATATGAAGTATCCTTTCCCCTTAATTTTTAGATTCACGAAAGAAAACAGGGAGATGGATAGATTTGTTTAAAGTAAACTCAGATACCACTTTAGGTATAAAAGAAGGATTACTTCTCAAAGAAACCATGTTTCTTTGGGAAATGAGACAGGGTTGACTCGCCATAAGAGCTTACAACTCAGACACTCTTCTCGCAAAGGACAGAAGAATCAGTAAAACTAATTTCCATGTTAAGTACCTAAAGCCAGCCTGATGAGCTGGTTCAAATAGAGCAAGTGTTAAATTCTCTAACACACAATTAAGATCCTGAGAAGGAGCCATTGGTTTTCTTAATGGTAACTTATGCAATATCCCTTTCTCAAACATTATTTCATAAGAATCCATGGGAAGACATGCTGAAATGGATGACAAGTGCACCTTAACAAAGCAGTAAGATAGGCCATAGGAAAACAAATATTGTAAAACCAAGCCAACACTAGTCCTGAATGGATGCTGGTTATCTTGTTGGCACCATCTAGAAAACCTTTTCCATTTTATTGTATATGATTTTCCAGTAGCAGGCCTTCTTGCCTCCATTAGTACCTGCTGCATGTCCTAGTAAACAGGTGCATAAAAGGTATTATGACCCTATCATTCAGGCAGGCAGTTCAAGTTGTTTAGGGTCAGGATGTATCAAACACCTCTGTTCTTGTGTAATGAGATCCAGTTTATGATGAAGCTTGTAGTAATTTCCCCAGACCAATTCCAAAAGAAGGGAAACCCTTGTTGCTTGCACCAGAAGGGAGTTAGCACTATGATCTTGGGGGATTCCTTCTGATTCTTCAGAAATGCCCTGTATATCAGTGTAAAGGGTGGAAAAACATACAAGTACATTCTTGTCCAAGGAAAAAAAAAAGACATCTATCTTACAGGCCTTCTTGCACTGAGTCCTGGTGCACAACTGTGCGAGCTGATTGCTCAGAGTTGAAGCGAAAAGGTCTACATGAGGAACTCCCATAGATGGATCAGATCTTGGAAAACCACCTGATCTATTTTCCATTTGTGAGGGTCTGCCATTGTCCTGCTCAGTTTGCCTACCACTCAGTTTTGCACTGATGGAATACAGGATGCCAGCAGAATGAGACTGTGTTGTACAGTTATATCCCATGCTAACATGGCTAGCCTGCATAGGGAGTAAGATATGGTTTCCCTTTGCATGTTTATGTACTGCATCACTGTGGTATTGTCTGTAACAATTTGAAGTGGTCCTGGGGACTAAAGATGATGATTCAGAGAGTTGAGTGCCTTGATCACTCCAAGCATCTCTTTGATATTTATGTGCTTGTGTCTGTCCTTGGTGTCCCACACGCCCTGAACTTTTATCCCTACTGAAACTGCCACAAGCAAAGTGTGAGGCGTCAGTGGTGACTGACTGCTTAGGAGCAGGGAGGGAGGAACAGGAGACCTGGATTTAAGGATATCTATTATCTCTAGCAAATGATTTCTCTTATGACAAATCCCAGCAGTAGGATCTGAAAAGAGAAATAAAAGCTATGAGACCCAACATTTTGAGGTATTCTCTTGCAGTGACCGACATACTTCTCAACCTCTTATTGCAAGAAATTTGGACAAAGCCCAACAAAATAGGGGACAAAGGCCCAAAAGTAGGGACATATTTTAAATATTGCTCTTACAAACTTAGAAAGTTGCTGGAGTAATAGGGTTTGTTTTAACATACTTTTTGTATAGGATTTGAAGTCTGAAACTCCAATGTATGTTATTAGGGACTGCAATCCTCATATTACCCCAGTAATTTGCCAGAAAGCCACAAATTTTATGAGGAACAAACCAAAAATATGAGCCATAATTCTGGACGTTCTCAGAAAATCTGGACAGTTGAGAGGTACAGCGACCAAAGTTCGAGTGGAAAACCTTAGAAACAGATCTAGATACAGTTCTATTTTTTATGTGGAAGAAAATCTTTTTGAACTGACGTGTCTAGTTGACTTCCCTGGAACAGAATCCTGTGTGAAGGAGTCAAGAAAGACTTTTGAATGTTCTCTTGGGAGTCCCAGCTTATATAAGAAACCTCTCTCAAGAGAGATTCCTGACACTGAAAAAGACTCTGCTAAGGTAAGTCATCTTAATATTGAAAAATGTGGATATCCTGTAGCTGCAATGAGCTATAACTGGAGCTAGATAGTTTATGAACCACTCTTGGTGCACTGGATAGTCCAAACAGTAAGGAAGAGAACTGATCATGTGTTCCAGACATGAAACCTTAATTAATGTTTAAAGTCTGGATGAAAGGGGATGTGATGACAAGCATCTTTTAAGTCTAGTGTCACCAGGAAACTTGAAAGAGGAAGAAGAGGTAAACAGGCTCTGAAATGATGCAATTTTGAATATGGGCACCATCACAAATAGGTTTAAGAAAGATCTAGAACTAGTCTCCATAGATTTTCCTTCTTTGGCACTACGAACATCCTGTTATAAAAACCCTTACCCACCTGAGAAGGAGGAACTGATTCTATAATTTCTTGAGACATCATGCAATAAAGAACCGATAGAAACAAGAGAGTCTGATCTGCAGGATGAGAAATGATCCCCAGAAAGGAGGAATTTCCTCCCATTGCCATCTGTAAACTTGATGCATGATCTCCAGAACTCATTTCTCTGAAACTATCTGTTGCCAAAGAGAAAAACGGAGATTCAGACTTTCTGAAAGAAAAAAAGGCCAGGGAGGGAGGGGGTCACAATGTCTCCTGAACAGTCATTCAGACTTGTCGGACGCTCCATGGTTTTGAGAGAGTAGAGGCTTCTTTTTGGAACCCCCATACCATTTCTTCTTAAAAGTCTGTTTACTTGTATTTTTTGAGACTGTTTATTCTGATTTTTGCCAAAACTGGATGAGGAATTAGAGAATAATCTAGAAAATTTGGAAAAGCAGGGATGAAAAGTCTTAAAAGATTTCCTGGATCAGCTTACCCCTTTCATCACATTTTTGATCACCTCTGCAGCAAAGAGGCCAAAAAAAAAAGACTAAATATCTATCCAATGGGGAATTTCACACCTCATTGTTAATATCATCTGGGAGGTACTCTGAATGTAGCCATGAAAACTTCCTCAAAACAGTACCAGTGACCATAGCCCTGGAAGAAGTATCAGCAGATTCACACACACACACACACACACACACACACACACACACACACACACACACACACACACACACACACTGACAGTACATATAATGAATGAACTGTACAATGGAAAAAAAAACTAAATTATTTAAAGCAGATATTTGCTCAAAAGAAAAAAAAACTGCAGTTAAAACATTCCTCAAATTTTCACGATTTGTCAGAACCAAACATATGAGCTTGACAATTAAACATTCTGAAAACCAAAGCTGCAGAAGTATACACTTTTTTCCCATAGAGAGAGTAGGATTGGAATTAACTTGTTTAGCAGCAGTGGCATCAACTAAAGCTACAGCTGCTGAGTCAGGTTTGGCCATAGCGTATAAAAACTTTAAAAAGTTTGAGGAACTTTATACATCCTATCTGCCTTTTTAGGGGCAGCTGTCTATCAAGAAAACTGCAGGCAATCACATTCACATCCTATAAAACAGTCAGAACAGGAAGAATGGATGTAGGTTCTGGAAACTCCTTCTGTAAAAAAATATACTAATTTGTGAGGAACTGAAAGCACTGGCACATTTCAGCAACAGTCTCAGAGAAAGAGACCCTCTCCCCCCACTATAGCAACAGTCTCAGAGAAACAGACCTCTCCCCCCACAGGAAGAATCAGAAACTAAGCCCCCCCCCACCAAGTCTGAATCAGAAATCCAAGTAGGGTTGCCACCTTTCGTCGTGGCTAAAACCAGAGTAAAGCCACACCCCTCACATCACCAGTAACCCCACCCACCCACCTATTTTGTGATGTCTGAGGGAAAAAAAACTGTTCCTTTATCTTCCTGTTTAGATTCAGAATCTTAAATTTCTTCCGCAATTCCAAATTAGTACTATAAATCTGATTTCTACCCTAGAGTATAATGCCAAAGTTATCAGCTCCAAACTACAACTCAACCTTACTAAATCTATAAACATCATTTGTGCATATCTCCCTCCAGGCAATAACATTAACACACTACAAAGTATCCTCAGTTCACTCGCCACCAACCTCCCTCAGGAAACATTAGTCCTAGGTGACTTTAACATTGATTGGAATTCCTGTAATAATACAAACCCCACCTCTCATTTAAACCTACATGGCTTTACACAACTCATCAATTGTCCTACCAGAACTAATAAAACCAATAACTATGAAACCACCTTAGACTGGATTCTTACTAATACTCCCCAACAAGCCCACCAATCAGGTACCCTTCCAGATGATCTAAGTGACCACTCACTAACTTATGTCATTAGACATAAAACCAACCTAACTTTACCTACCACTTATAGAACATTACGTTCAAAAAAGAAATTTAACTCTGAACATTTTCAAGCTGAACTAATACAATATAATTGGTCCCCACTAAAATATCTCCCACTTAATGAAGCAGTAGAATACTTCAGTTCTACATTCTTATCTATCCTGGATCATCATGCCCCAAGTCGTACTATTAGAGCCAAAGCTAAGGCAGCACCCTGGTTGACCAACAATACTAGGCAAAAAATCATTCTCGGAAACAAATCTTGGGCTAAATGGCATGCCACTAAGAATCTAACTGACCGCCAGAACTTCAGAGAGCTTAGAAACAGTACAAAAAAGCCATCCTAACAGACAAAAAAAAAAAAAACTATTACCTTCAATTACAACAAACCTCCAAAACGGAACCTAAAAAATTCTGGGCCAGTATTAATTATCTTTTATCCCCAGGCCAGTCTATTACACCTAACCCTCAGTACTCTAACCCAGAAAATCCCACACAGATAGCCAATGACTTTAATTCTTTCTTCACTAATACTATCCAAACTCTTGCTAGTCACCTATCTCCCGACACCTCAAAGCTACTCTTAACTACTTTAAAACCACCTCCCTTCCTTCATCTGCAACCTGTTTCTACCTCCTTTATCTCATCACTGCTCCAAAAATTAAAACCTACCACCCCCTCTGCAGATAAACTCCTGCAGAATTCTTGCAAACAGGAGCCAAAGCTATTGCCTATCTCATTTCTATTCTGATAAATAGGTCTATAAATGAAGGAATCTTCCCTTCTATCTGGAAGATATCTCACATCATCCCTCTACACAAAGGGGGAAACTCTAATGATTACTCAAATTTTCCCCCCCATAGCACTTCTATCACCTATAGCTAAAATCATGGAAAAATGTATCCATAAACAACTACTTAACCACCTTCTCCATAACAACCTACTTGCTAACTGTCAGTATGGACTTAGACCTTCCCACAGTACTACCACTGCTTTACTCTCCTTTACCAACTCCATCAGCTATAACCGTAACAACAATAATCTATCATCTTCAGTCTTCATTGACTTATCTAAAGCTTTCGACATGGTTAACCACAAACTTCTTCTGCACATACTAAAATCTCTCTCACTTGATCCTCCTTCCTTAACTTGGTTTACATCTTACCTTGAAAACCGTCAGCAGGCAGTACTCTGGAAAAACTCACTATCTAATCTCCTTCCTATCTCTTTAGGTGTACCTCAAGGCTCTGTCCTTGGCCCCCTTCTATTTTCTATCTTTATTAACGACCTCCAGTCAGCTATCCCAAACACTACCTGCATACAATATGCAGAAGATTCTACTATAATCTGTACTGCTACCTCTCAAACTGAACTG